>NW_028176293.1:7500-9902 GCF_949987555.1 Borostomias antarcticus
TATCTCAAGAGTGTAAATTCTGTCAACATTTTTATATGGACTGTTGTATATGATTGTAAATAACCTTCTAACAGGGCTTATGGTGCTAAATGCCGAACTAGTCCTTTAAAGTGACTGTGTGCCATGTGGAATAAAGCCAGAGAACATCTGAACAGCAGGGGCCAGTTGCACAAAACACCTTAAGTTAATATTTCCCTTAAGTTCTGACTTAAGGTTTCCTTAACATAAAATCTATTGCACAAACACCCTTAAGTATTCCCCTTATGGTTTCCTTAAGATGTCCCTCAAGTATTTAAGGTTTTCTACTTATCTCGGTCTAATACTTAAGGAGTCCCTTAAAGTCTGTTAAATTGTTGCACAAAAGACCTTAGCAAGCAAAATAAGGGAAAAAACGTAAGGACCTCTAACCCAACCTTAGCTAAGTCACATGGCTGCGTTTATGAACATAAATGATGGAAATCGCGTCCCAAGAAGAGTTTTCCACGACACTCTTAGTGAGGAGCGACTGATATTTCATTACAGATTTGATCGACAGTCCATATTTTTCGTCACAGCGTCGCAGGACGTTTCAGTGTAGTGTTGTGACAGATAGCAGGTCACGTGCAAGCAAACCAATGGACACCATGGAAACTACAATTTACTGCTGTAAAATCTCTTTCCTTGTATGAAAACCCTTAACGTTTCTCCTTAGCTAAGGAAACGGGATTCTGTGCAAACACCCTGAAGTAATTCCCTTAACTAAGGGGAAATTAACCCTTAAGGGTCATACTTAAGGGGAAAACTTAAGATGTTTTGTGCAACCGGCCCCAGGTCTCTATAGGTGGTGTGAAAAGCAGTTTACTCTCTGACCACCTCGCTGAAGACAGAGGTGGTCAGGGTGGTGGTGTGGGGTCACGGGGTCACGGTTGAGGGGTAAGGTTGAGCGGTCAGGGTGGTGTGAGGTCTGGTTGAGAGGTCGGGGTTGAGGGGGGAAGGTTGAGGGGTCAGGGTGGTGTGAGGTCAGGGTTGAAAAGTCAGGGTTGAGGGGTCAGGGTCGAGGGGTGAGGGGTCAGGTTGAGGAGTGAGGTTGAGGAGTCAGGGTGGTGTGAGGTCAGGGTTGAGAGGTCAGGGTTGAGAGGTCAGGGTTGAGGGGTCAGGGTTGAGGGGTCACGATTAACGGGTCCGGTTGAGGGGTCAGGCTCGACAGGTCAGGCTGAGGGGTCTGGGCCGTGGGTTCAGGGGTCATAGCCAGGACAGTCTGCCGGTGCATGCGCTCCAAGATGCGCCGTATGCTCCCGAACCCGGGCCTATCGGAGGGCTGCGGGCTCCACACAGCCTCATCAGGTTGTAGAGCTCCGGGGGGCAGTTCTCCGGACAGCCCAGGACGTGACCGTCCCTCACGTAGTAGATGACCTCCTCGTGGGCCCATACCGTAGTAGGGCTGCATGCCGTGGGCCAGGATCTCCCACAGCACCACGCCGAACGCCCACACGTCCGACTCGCTGGTGTAGCGGTTGTAGAAGATGGATTCCGGCGGCATCCATCGGATGGGGATGGCGTCGTTCTCGTTCGCTTTGTAGTAGTCCGCCGAATAGATGTTCCTGGAGAGGCCGAAGTCGGCGATCTTCCACCACCATCTCCTCGCCCACCAGGCAGTTGCGGGTTGCCAGGTCGCGGTGGACGAACTTCCGCTCCGACAGGTAGGCCATGCCGGCCGCCACCTGCCCCGCCAGGAACAGCTGGTCGTCGCAACCCAGAGGCCCCGCCTCCAGCTCGGAGGAGGAAGCTGCGCCCCGATAGGCTGGCGCGGCTGAGCGTGTGCGGCTGGGAGGGGGCGCGGCGTCGCAGGAAACTCGTTGAGGTCGCCGTGGTGGGCCATGTACTCGAACATCAGACACATGGGCTTGCCCACCGCACACACACCTGGAGAGGAACGCACAGGTCAGTACACACACACACACACACACACTGGGAGAGGTACGCACAGGTCAGAACACACACACACCTGGAGAGGTACGCACAGGTCAGAACACACACACACACTTGGAAGAGGTACGCACAGGTCAGAACACACACACACACACACTTGGAGAGGTACGCACAGATACAGAAACACACACACACCTGGAGAGGTACGCACAGGTCAGAACACACACACAGTTGAAGAGGTACACACAGATCAGAACACACACACACACACACTTGGAGAGGTACGCAAAGGTCAGAACACACAGACACAGATACACACACACACACACACACACACCTGCATGTAGTACACACAGGGGTTAGAACACACACACACAAACACACATGCACACACACACACACACATATGTATATACACAAAAAATATAAAAAACACACACATGCACACACATACAGAAGTATACACACACACACACACACACACACACACATAG
>NW_028176292.1:0-10000 GCF_949987555.1 Borostomias antarcticus
CCTGGCTCCAGCGCACATCGGAGAGAGGAGTTAATCACCCCAAACACACACACACACACACCCACACACACATACACACAGACCTATTCAAATGAAAGAGTAACCTTGAACTAGGTCCAAAGGTTCTAGAACGAATGCAAATTTGTAAATAAACCCAGTCAGCCAGTGAGAGAGAGTGAGTGAGAGAGGGAGAGAGAGAGAGAGGAGAGAGAGAGAGAGAGGGAGAGGAGAGAGAGGGAGAGAGAGAGAGAGAAGAGAGGGAGAGAGAAGGAGAGAGAGGGAAAGAGAGAGAGAGAGGTCTGATTGTCTCAGAGTGATAACCTGCAGCCTGAGTTCTCTCTTTAACAGAGCAGCTCATTCTATGACCTTAGCTGTTTATGCTTCAGACCCTCAGAAACGTTCTCATTCGCACTGAAACACGTACCGCTGGTCGCCTTTATACGATCCAGCGCAGCGGTTAGTATTTGAAACACCAAGGTCACAGTGCGCCAGGATCAAGCAGCAGCTCAAAGAGCCCGCAAGAGCCGAGAGCAGACGAGGCAAAGACGACTACGTCTGTAGCTTTGTAACGACAGCGCGCGGATCTAACCCCTCCCTTTCCCCGCAGGAGATCATCCTGAAGAGGGCGGCGGACATCGCCGAGGCCCTCTACAGCGTACCGCGGAACCACAACCAGATCCCGTCGCTCGGCAACACCGCCTCACACGGGGGCATGATGGGAGTGAACTCGTTCGGCAGCCAGCTGGCCGTCAACGTCTCCGAGTCGTCACAAAGTGAGAGCCCGTCCCGTCACCCCCGTCGGTCCGGCCGTCCGACCGCAGGGTCGCCCTCGTGACCTTAGAAGCTCCACCGTTAGACCTCGTTAGAGAACGAAATGTCGGTTTGAGAGAACTCTCGAACAGCATGACCTGTAGTTTGATATAGTCGTACACACCGCAGCTTCGGGTAACGCGATGACACGGTTCCAACCTTGTCCCTCTCCTCGTCCCCTACAGTCGGCTACAGTCGCAACACCAGCAGTGTGTCACCGCGAGGCTACGTTCCTAGCTCCACCCCTCAACAGTCCAACTACAACACGGTCAGCAACAGTATGAACGGCTACGGCAACTCCGGCATGCCCAACCTGGGCGTGCCCTCCTCCCCCGGGTTCCTCAACGGATCGTCCGCCAACTCCCCCTACGGCAGTAAGTATCAAGGTAACGAACGACCACGATAATACTCCCGCCTCCCCTCCCCCCCTTTCCTCCCCGTCATCGTCGACACTCTCCGTCGGCTCCAACCCACCTCCGCCATCTCGCCCACCAGTCCTAACTCACCTCTCCCACCCTCCTCTCTCTCTCTCTCTCTCTCTGGCTCTGTCTGACAGCGAGTGGGTGTGCGAGTGGGGTTTTTATTCTTATGATTTGCCAGTCGTTGTGTACTTGTCATTATTTATCTGGGTTTTGTTGTTGTTGTTGTTGTTGCTGTTGTGGTGGTGGTGTTTCCTTTGGAATGTTCCCACGGGATAAAAGGAGGGATGAGTCTGGAGGCTGACACCAGGACACGCCCCCTAAACCATCAGACAAACCAATCACGAAACAAAACACCATTAGAACCACCAATCACGATCAGGATAAAAACGTGACAAAGTGCACACCCCTGACCCGCCCCTTCCCCAACCCCTCCTCCCACCCTCCCTCCCTCCCTCCCCCAACCACCACTATCAAATAAAGTTCTAGAACCACGGGCGGCGCCCGAGGAACGTGGTGAAGTCATGCCGATTGCTGTTTTGTAGGTAGAGAATGCCACGGTAGCGTTTATCCAGAGAGGCCAGTTGGCATGCTGTCCCACACCGCCCACGACAGCCCCATCCGCAAATGACCTTTCTCTCCTCACTTCAGTCATCACATCCCAACACGCTATTCTCACGCATCCCCTGATTTGCCATCTGCCAAATCTCACGGCATATCATCTCAATTCGTACCCCTAACATTCCCATTACCCATGATTCCCCTCCTCCCCACGCCCATATTTGTTTTGAGGGAACGGCAGGGCCTGTTAGTAGTCCAGATGCAAGTCTTGAGTTGAGGTTAAGTGATCTGTAAGCCTGGCCCTGCACCACTACGATGCTAGTTTGAACACCGGTACGGTCTACATTCCCTCCGCAGCTTCATGGAGGCGTGGTCTGTAGATATCTACCTAGAACGTACCTTCTCTAGATACCTACCGGTCTAGACACAGATCTACCATCTCCACAGTAGATACCTACCAGTCTGGACACATAGATGTAGCATCTCTAGATATCCTACCGGTCTGAACACATAGATGTAGCATCTCTAGAAAGCCTACCGGTCTGGACACATAGATGAAGCATCTCTAGATAGCCTACCGGTCTGGGCTGAGTTTCCCAGAGGCATCGTAGCGCTACGTTCATCGTAGCGCTATTATGAACGCCATAGCTTACGATGAACGTAGCGCTACGATGCCTCTGGGAAACTCAGCCCTGGACACATAGATGTAGCGTCTCTAGATAGCCTACCGGTCTGGAACCATAGATGTAGCATCTCTAGATAGCCTACTGATCTGAACACATAGATGTAGCATCTCTAGATAGCCTACCGGTCTGGACACATAGATGTAGCATCTCTAGATAGCCTACCGGTCTGAACACATAGATGTAGCGTCTCTAGATATCCTACCGGTCTGGACTGAGTTTCCCAGAGGCATCGTAGCGCTATGATGAACGCCATAGCTTACGATGAACGTAGCGCTACGATGCCTCTGGGAAACTCAGCCCTGGACACATAGATGTAGCGTCTCTAGATATCCTACCGGTCCGGACACATAGATGTAGCGTCTCTTAGCTAGCCTGCCGGTCTGGACACTGTGCTGGACTGTGGTGTTGGTGTCCCTCTGAGGTGTGACTGTGTGTGTGTGTGTGTGTGTGTGTGTGTGTGTGTGCTTTATTGCAGTAGTGCCGTCCAGCCCCACCATGGCGTCCTCCGTCAGCCTGTCCTCCAACTGTAGCACCACACACGGCATTTTCTCATTCTCACCTGCCAATGTCATCTCCGCAGTGAAACAAAAGAGCGCCTTTGCCCCAGTTGTCAGGCCACAGACCTCTCCTCCTCCTTCTTGCACCAGTGCAAATGGCAATGGACTTCAAGGTGAGCCTCCTCCTCCCTCCCTCCTTCCCTCCCTCACTTCCTACACTGCCCACCTCCTTTGACGGTGCCTCGTCGTTCTCTCTCTCCCCCACCCCCCCACCACCCCCCGACCCCCCTAAACCGCGTCTTCGCCTCATCCTCCCGAACGCGCCGCCTCATCCTCCCGAACGCGCCGCCTCAGTCCCCGCCCTCCATCTCACATGCCTCCGCTCACTGCCACCATGCTCTCTCATCCATTCATCACTATGAATTATAGATGGATGGATGGATGGATGGATGGATGGATGGATGGATGGATGGATGGATGGATGGATGGATGGATGGATGGATGGATGGATGGATGGATGGATGGAGGGATGGACTGATGGATGGAGGGATGGATGGATGGATGGATGGATGGAGTGATGGATGGAGGGATGGAGGGATAGATGGATAGATGGAGGGATGGAGGGATGGATGGATGGATGGAGGGAGTGATGGAGGGATGGATGGATGGATGGGTACATTATGCCGGCATGCATGTATGTATGTACAGTTTGTGCATGTGTGAGCGTTTTAATTGATTTATGGATGTGACCATGGATGATGAAGGAGCCTCTAGGGACAGAGTATCTTCTGTCCAGACCTCCTCCCTCCTCCCTCCTCCTCCTCCTCTGCCATCCTCCCGTCCGTGTCTCCTGTCGTCCACCGGTCGCACGCCGAACTCTGTACGCCCCCGTGACGCTGCGGACAAACAAGAGAATGTAACGCCTAACGGAAAGAGAGTGTAACGTTAAACAAACGAGAGAGAGAGCGAGAGAGAGAGAGACACAGAGAGAGAGAGAGAGAGATAGAGAGAGAGAGAGAGAGAGAGAAAGAGAGCGAGAGAGAGAGAGAGAGAGAGAGAGAGAGAGAGCTCTATGGTCATCCCATTCATGCATTATTCACAGCAACCTCCCGAACCCCACACTCCTCTTTTACATTCTTCTCAGAATTAAACACCGCAAGCATTAATATTCAAACCTCCCCTTGCACCCTGCTCCACCCCCCCCACCCCACCCCCCCACATCCAACTCTCTCTCCCCGCCCCCGGGTGGGTAGGCCCCCGCGCCCAGCGCCAACCCGGCCCGACCCGGGTCTTCACGGTACCGGGATTAGAGGCCGTGGAAGGGGGGGGGGTTCCTGGAAACGCTCCGGTCGACATGTCCGGCGGTTTCGAGACGGTGTTGTAATCCTGTTTAATATTCATGCCCGGCGCTGGCGCTGCTCACGCACGGCCAGGGACCAGGATGGAAAGGCCAGGAGTGGCGTAAATACGGGATTCTGCGTGTTTAGAGAGAGTTGCACTTTAACACCGACACATGCGGCAACGCAGCAGGCCGGACCGATGGTCTATAAATACTCCAGCGCTAATGAGAGTGGAGTGGGAGAGAAAGAGAGAACTGGGATAGAGAGAGAGAGAGAGAGAGAGAGAGAGAGCGAGAGAGAGCAGGTCAACATGTACATCAGCTCTCCCACTCACCAAATTACAGCAGCGCCATGTTTGGGCTTGATTCGTGTCGAGGCCGATGGTGTTTGCCGCCGAAAAACATGCTGTAGCCGTAGTGCGCGCATCCAAGATTAATAACTCCGGACCTAATGAAGTGAGAAATTAAAGTTCACGCCGCTACATGCGTCCGCTTATTAATATGTGGTTTGGCAGAAATTAATGAGGAATGGCGTTGTCATCAAGTGCTTTTTGAAGTTAAAAGCACTCGAACCATGACACTCCAAATAAGCCTGACGCCGCATGGACGGCGAGTAGAGATAATAGTCAGATTGAGCTGCGAAGAGGAGTGCATCAATCTTCTCCTGCTGGCAGCTCCTCGACTCTCAGAGCCGTTCTGACACGCGGGACCCTTGCCTCCCCGCGTAGCGTTACAGAGGGTAGCGGGTTTCGAACGGCGCCGCCACCCTCGCGACAGCCACCTAGCAGCCCTTCTCCCTTCTCCCTCAGCCACCTAGCAGCCCTCCTCCCTTCTCCCTCAGCCACCTAGCAGCCCTCCTCCCTTCTCCCTCAGCCACCTAGCAGCCCTCCTCCCTTCTCCCTCAGCCGCCGGGAGGCCTCGGCTTCCGTCTGCGGCGTTGGAGGAACCCCGCGATTCAGCGTTGCTTAGCGGAGGACGGCGCCGTGTTTCTTTTGACACTAACGTCCCTGTCTGTTTCTGTCCCTCTCTCTCTCTCTCTCTCTCTCTCTCTCCTCAGCCATGTCAGGCTTGGTCGTCCCTCCCATGTAAACCCGCACTTCTACCTGGTCTTCTCAGCGAGCGCCGAGCGTCTCAGACGGAGCTTCAGAAGACACGCTAGAACACTAGAAGATTCTAGAAGGATCTGAGTCATCAATCATGAAGAGAATCAACAACTAATTCTGTTATTCAGAGAAAAAAAAGAGACTTTGTTTCAAAGAGTTTATTCAAACGAGTAAGACGTGACATGCAAGTAACTCTGTCATGAACACTTTAATTTTATTGACTGGATTTCTTGTCATATTTTCACATTTCTCAGTCTTGAAGAAAAAAAAAAAGGAAGAAAATGCCTATTTTGTATAAATGTTTCTGGTTTGATCTTGGCTGTGTGTAGTTGCTATGTATTGAGAGAAACGTTGTGGGTGAAAACACTGATCACCAGGCCTCAGAATATGTTCCTCTTTATCTGGTGCACAATAATTGTGTATCTCTATAATGTGAATTCATTCTTCTGTTTTTATTTTTATTTTTTTATTTTTTTTGTGGTAAGAGAAGGGGGCCAAGACAGTGTGAGCCATGTAACTGGAGATAATATGAAATATATGATTTTAAAAACACAAACACTAACAAGATAATGGGACTAAACCCGGAGCAGGGTCTTGCGGAGGAGATCCGATCATGCTTACATCATCAAAAAAAATAAACTTTGTAACTTATTGTAGTTAGAAAAATTGTAACTTTGATATTGCAAAAACTCTTCTCTTGCCTTCAAAAAGCACACCTACAGAGTTGAAACGCTACTGTCTGTCGGTAAAAAGAATATTACTTCCACTGCTAGAGCTTCCTGTCCAGCAAGTGTGATCTGCAATGTTTTTCAACTTTTTGCTAGCACTGTATACTAATGCATTCTTAGGCTACTGTGAAGTCTGTTTCTTGTACCAGAAAGTTGTCCTTTTACTTCTAGCTCCTTATTCCCCAATGTGTTTTGTATGTGGTTATACAATTGTAGACTTTTGTGATTTTGCCAAAGTTGTAGCTAAATATTTATACACTTGTCTTGAACTTTTCCAGATCCACTTAAATATTTAGTACAGAGTTTTACCCCCTTCTGAACGGAGAGGGGTAAAATAGTCTTATACATTGCAACACTTTCACACAAACACTTGCGGTCACTAAGGGAATCTTTTGTAACATATCAATTATAAATATTGTATTTATCTTTGAGATTTTGTAAATTGATTTCAATCATTTGATTTGATCTTATTGTTTGTCATGGCCAGATATTGATGTGCAGCACAAGCGTTCAGCCAAGATTCATCGCCTCCATTCGCTTGTTTTCTATTCATACAGTAGATTTACAAAATGTCTCTGCATTTCATTTCTATTACAAATGTTTAGTTTTGTCAAAAAATAAGTTTGCCAGAAATAATTCTGTTCATTTTTTTTCTATTTGTTTTTTGAGAAAACAGTCAAACCTGTTGTTTTATTTTTGTACTCACTCATTTCTAAGTTCCATGTTTAGGGAGGAAGCAGTGTGTTGTATAGTCCAATAACTTGTTAGTGTCATCAGGCTGTAGTTCCAATGGTCTGTGCATGCTCAGCAGCCCCGAGGAGGAAGAGGAGGAGGAGGAAGGCCCTATGTGGTTGTGCATTTTGTTTTCTAGGATGTAAAAAGTCATTTTCCCCTGCAACTCCATATCACTCAGCTGATCTGTGTGTGTGTGTGTGTGTACAGGACGGACCCACACACACTCAGCTGATCTGTGTGTGTGTGTGTGTGTGTACAGGACGGACCCACACACACTCAGCTGATCTGTGTGTGTGTGTGTGTGTGTGTGTGTACAGGACGGACCCACATGTCTCAAACCATCTCACCGTGGAGGGGAACTAGACCGCTCTCACGGGAGATGGGAACTAGAGTGTGTGGTGGTCTCTGACACCCACACCGACCAGTCTGAGAGGCCCTAACGCCAATTCATTAGTCCACGAAGACAAATGGTGTAAAAAGCACAAACTTTTTTTTTTACTTAAATAAAAAAAAAAAAAAGCATTGAGACCCCTTCAACATTTCAACGATGACTATACTTAATTTGTTTTTGTTTTTTTTGTTCTTGTTAATGTTGATATTTGGCTTTATTTCCCCTCAATCCAACGTGAAATGATTTTGTATGATAAGGTATGAAAAGTCAGGGTGAAAATGCTCTATATTGTACATGGCATTTTGTAATAATTCCATCAGATATTGTAGCATCGTACTGTAACTGAAGTCAACAGACGTCATTCTCTTTGCCACACATTTGATTTCCCTGGTTGTGCCAAATCAACCGAGGGACACACATGTTCCTACGAAGGCTTTTCTTTTCATTGCTCCCCCCCCCCCCCCCAGCCCTTTGCACTTAACACTTTGTAAATCTCTTATTGTAATGTTAAGTAGATCTCGGCTTCTGTTTTGTTCAAAACCAAAAAGGGGCGATGTTCCCTCTTGGCAAACTGCACAGCGGAGAAAGCTAAGCAGGGCAGCTGTGGAGAGAAATACATGATGAATGTGCAATGGATGTGCTTGGTGAGAGCCCAACAAAGCTTGGCTAAGTGGGGAGGCAGAGGGAGTCACCTTGGAAGTGAGCGAGATGCAAGGTTACATGAAGAACGTTGGTGAATATTATCGTTTCCACGCCACAGTTCTGTGTTTTTCCCCCTCTGATTAGAATCATGCACTCATGGCTTCATCGCCGTCTGTCTGAGAAGCTCATCTAAAGAGAAGCTCACTAAATGGTCGACATTTCTGTTAGGGAAACAATTGATTTTGTTTCATGTGTACATTTGTTTGTTTCATGTCCACATTTTTACATATAACTGTATAAAGATGTTCATTTTACACAATATTTAATTAAAGTATTTCTTGTCTGTGAACTGTCTGTCCGAGGGATCTTCATTTGGATTATGTTATTATTTTAACAAAAAAAAAGAACATAATAGAACATAATGCTGCAAAATAAAAAAAATTACAGTAATTCTGAACAATCAATATCAAACACATTCACTGTATTTTTATTAAGTACAAATGAGTACTATTTGACACAATGTACATTGAACACAAGTAAAAGATACTATACAGGCCACATTACAGTCAGCTATTTGTGGATACATGATCACTTGCATTAGCGTAAATATTGTAAATATGACCTTTTCAAGATACTACATTCAAATTGAAATAGCATTTAATTTCAATCAGACACTAATCTGCTTGATGAAGGCCGACCACGGTAGTTCTCGTCACCCTGTAATCCAGAGCCCTGCCACTACCTCAGAGTCCCCGTGTCCTCGAGAGGGGCCCGGGTGTGAGATCCCAGCCCAGATCAGGCTGTCATCATGGGCCTTGTTGTCTGGCCTCATCCCCCCGACTTCTGGTTCGTGTGAGGTCATCCGTACCAGCCAGCGATGGCTCTGAGCGTCCGCTCTCGCCAAGCGGGGTGCATTGTGGGCGACACATGCCTTTCATCTTCCAGTCCTGTGAGTCTCTGAGAGGAGTGTGTGTGTGTGTCTCTCTCTCTGGGGGGCTGACGAGAGAGTCAGCGCTCTGGAACCAGTGATCCCTGAAGAACACACACCCCGAATGCGCATGCATGTACGCCACTGCCGCCGCTGCTAGAGGGTCTAAATACAGTACACAGTTACTACAGCAAAACAAAAATTAACCTCACATGATGTGCTATAATTGCTTTCAAGTACTCTGTTAGATCTGCCAGATGATCTACCGTGGCTGTAGTTTATCGTAGTATAGTATAGCACTGGATAGAATAGAACAATATAGAACTCTAGAGTGGAATATCTAGATACGGTACATTCCACCAGCCATAGAATATCTTGAAATTATTTACCTAATCATATAAGCATGTTATCTTAGCGGCAGAACAACAGTAGCATACGCTAAAGTACAGTTCCGTCAAGAGTGAGCATAGCTAGCAACGTAGCCGTGGACGGTCCAGCCCAGCAGCACGACCTTCAACCCTGACCCACCTCACACTTTCTGAGAGGTGTAAAAAGCCTTTCCAGAGACACAATAACATCGCGCCAGAGATATCTTAAGAGCAGCAGTTCACATATTCACCTCTCTTACTGCGAGGCAGATATTACGACGTTACGTTCGACACGGGTTTTGCGACCGCCGCGCCTCTCGTTGGAAACCGCTTCAAAGACTCTCCACTCCTGGACGTACGGCGTTTTTTCTCCGCCCGCCGCGGCGAGAGAGACAGATAAGGAAGGAGGGTCGGATCAATGCAGAGGCCAAGGTTATCAGCGCGGCGTGATGGGCGCGGCGCTTCCACGGTTCAGACGCTGAAAGAGGGGCCCGCGTTGAAATCTATACCTCATCTCCAGGGTCAGGCGGACCAATACAGAACCCTGGACCGGCCCGGCCCCTCTCTCTCTCAGAGCCACGCCTCTTATCTGCCTCTCAGAGCGAAAGGCTGGCAGGTCACAGAATGTCAATGTCTCATCAGGACAGCCTTGTTCCAGAGCCCATTTACAACAATTAGGAGAATGCAGTAAGGAGGTGTTGGATATCAGCGGGTCATCAAACACACACATGCACACGTACACACACACACACACACACACACGCACGCACTAGGACAAATCACAGCAGGCAGA
>NW_028176292.1:17500-22500 GCF_949987555.1 Borostomias antarcticus
GATAGCTCCTCCCTCTCAACCGACAAGATGGCTGGATGGTGAAGCCTGTCTTGCCCCATTGTGCACCTCAGCCAAGTGGGGAGCCGTCTCGGCACACTGAACGACCGTTCACACGTGCAGCTGTTAACTGGGATGGTTAGAGAGATCTGAATGACCTGTGTCAAGGTTGGGAACATGACTTCATCCAGCAAGTTGAAAACACATTGCATATCTGTTATTGGAAGCCTTTCCTTCTTGCTGGCCAGATTTTGGTCATGCCAGCTGTGGTCCGTCAACGCGTTAGACAATCTCCTTCCTCAGGTTTTAAATCAACATTGTAATGGTCGGCCAAACCTCTGAGGTGCTCCTCACGGAGAAAGTTGTCAGATCCGGGATTACAGGCCTGAACACCTCTTAGAACTTGGCAGTTAAGAGATGAAAAACGCTGATCCATCTCAGCAACCATCCTGTCAAGGCAAGGTAGAAAAAGGTTTATTTTCAACTGCTCTGCGTCACCTAGGTCACTCACTGCCCCACAACTAGAGTCCACTACATAAGCCTCCATGCGTTTCTGCCGCTTCTGCCTTTGTCTGGTAGCAGCACATGGTTCTGCGATCTGGTTGGCTACACAGAAGGTCTTTGCTGTATCATACAGCTCAGCAGCCTTCTCATCTGTGCGCATCTCTTTTAGAGTGGCACACACAGCGCCTTTGTACTCTGCAGCTTTGGCAAGGTCTACTGTTTGACTTTGCAGATATTTGTGCAGGTTCTTGGTCACAGACAAAAAAGTCTTGAACATCATCAACAGGTACACTGTGGAGAATCCAGCAAGCTTGACATGGAGACCTACTGCCATGGGGTTGATGATGCTGGATAGGGACTGAAGGAGTGCAGGGAGATTGTCTAACATTGCATTGACGGACCGCAGCTGGCATGACCAGCAGGTCTTTGAGAGCTGCACAAGTTCAGATGGTTGTAGGCCTAGCAGATTTTGAGTCTCTTTGAATTTGTGATGGTTTACAAGAGAGAAAGGGAAGAATGTGTACACACTCTGTAACAGGTCAAATAAATCCCTGCCGTCTGATACGGCTTGACAGGTGTGACACAGTACGAGGTTTAGTTGATGTGCATAGCAGTGCACATAAATGGCCATCGGATGATTCTCTCTAAACTTGGCCTGGACAACTCCAACAGCCCCACTCATGACCGCTGCATGACCGCCGTCTTTTGAAAAATTATATCTTGGTCGCCACCGACAAGTTAGTACAATGCCTTAAAAGGCAAATACTTGGAGACAAACTTTATTGATTCTGGTGATCATAGTTGATTTTCAATCACAATCTGAATTATGAACATATTTTTCTTAAATTCCATTGACTTTGACTGGAGGAATGGAGTAATTTCGAAAATTTGAAAGAAGGCGAAATACTGTTTGAAATTCTCACAGTTGGTAGATTATTAATGTAAAAACACTCACAAGTTTTTGTTTTGATAACTTCACCTGAAATGGCTTCGTAGTAATTATTAGAAAATCCGGTCTATGGGAGTTTACATTGAAACTCCTCTCCGATAGGAACAATCCACTAGGGGCGCATGTTTTCACTTTCCCTCCCTATGACGTTAGCTAGCTAGCTAGCTAGCCAGGGATTACCTCTTTCATTTCTCCTCAGAGCTGCTTCCCTGCTGCGAGCAAACAACTTTCTGATGTCCATCTACAGTAATAATACTGTTTCAGTCAAATTGAAGGCAAAAGAAGATCATCAATATTCAGTCAGTTAGCCTATTACTCAAAAACCTACTTTTTAGTCCAGCTGTTCGGTGCCGCCCGTAGTGACTCCTTTCATGTCTCTCGTCCATGCTCGTGTGTGACTGAATCTTTTTTCGCGCCGATAGGGACTGCTGTGTACGCGGAGCGCGCGGCCAATGTCATACATACTGCGCTTGATAGCCTACCGCCTCGGACAGTCATGTGCATGGCCTAAACATGCATTCTGGGGTTAAACTGCATTGCTGTGACATTGTGGGTTATTGTCATCAATCTAATTAACCGTGTTAAAACTCAAACGTGATTTCACTGGGGCACAACAGATCAATACTGGGGCACGTGCCCCGCCCGATGGTACTAGCTGTTAAGGATGTTGAGATAACCGCTATTTAGAAAGCTGCTAAATGCCAGTCTGCAGAGCTAACCCGCTGCAGGAAGGATGGCGCTGACACACAGTGTCACATAGTGAAGCCCAGCCTCTCCATCCACACATACACACGTTCTACAGGCCCGCTGTTTACCAGTGCTTTTGCCGGGTGTTGCCATGCCAGCCAATTCCTGTGAGCCTTACAAGACTTTGGCCGGCGTTCAGATGATGACATCAGACCATTCTGCCTCTGTTCCACTCAGCTGCTGCTGCTGTGACTGTGGCTGAACACAGAGGCTCTGTCTGTCTGCCTGTCTGTCTGTCTGCACGGGCCTATCTCTGTCTGTCTGTCTGCACGGGCCTATCTCTGTCTGTCTGTCTGTCTGTCTGTAGTAGCCTATCTCTGTCTGTCTGTTTGTCTGTAGTAGCCTATCTCTGTCTGTCTGTTTGTCTGTAGTAGCCTATCTCTCTCTCTCTGTCTGTAGTAGCCTATCTCTGTCTGTCTCTGTCTGTAGTAGCCTATCTCTGTCTGTCTCTCCGTCTGTGTGGCTCCGGGAAAAAAGGAAAAGACATATGAGTTCTTACACGGCCAATGAGACACTCCGGAAACACAAACTTTTCTTCCAGATCGGTGTTTAGACAAATGCAGGCCATTATCACGGCTATTGAATGGGGCTGCGCTGACCCAATCCCCAGGCGGCCTGGTTCCAGGGGAGGGACTGGGAGGGTTGGAGGAGGATGGGGGGAGGGGTGAATGACCTGTCTCACCCTTTTAATGGTTTAACCACTGCCTTCAGAACAAACCAACGTGATCCATAGAGAGATGGGTGATACAGAAGAAGAGAGAGAAGGAGAGGGGGCGGAATCGAAGGGGGGGAGGAGGAAGACGAGGATCGGGGAGGGACCCCTGTCGCGATTAGCGTGTCTGGCAACTCCTCCGCTCCATCAGGGCGTCGGCACGTCTCTGTCGTTAGCGACGATTCTCTCTCGTTAGCGATGATTCTCTCTCGTTAGCGACGATTCTCTCTCGTTAGCGATGATTCTCTCTCGTTAGCGATGATTCTCTCTCGTTAGCGCCGACGGTCTCGTCTCCGGCGACTTCCGCGCAGTGCCAGTCACCCCTTCCGGAGGTCAGGGGGGGAGGAAACACGCCAATCGGCTGCCCTCCTCGCTCCCCACGTACAAGCCCTCCTCCTATTGGAGATCAATAGTCACATGGCCCGCTGCGGGGTCTGGGAGTCGCCCACATTAAAGCAGTTAAAGCTCACCGCCTGCAGCATCGCGCCAACGATTTACTGGTCAGAGAAGTTACCGTGTGTGTGTGTGTGTGTGTAATCCCTCCTGGACGCAGATCCTTGCTTAGCTGCTGCCGTGTCTCCGGTGCGCTCGGCTGTTGTGCGTCTGTCTTTCTGCAGTGTGTGTGACCCCTCGGAGCAAGAGACCCTCGGTCTGCGGGAGACGGCCCACCGTGAATATCAAGTGACTTCTCTTGAAACTCTCTCTGACAGTGAGCAGGATTCGTTTGCGCTGGATGCTAGCCTGCGCTAACCTTTGACCACGTGAAGTTTGGTTCGACTGTATCTTTTCAGCTTTTCAACAACTTCTTTATCAACCTAGCCTTAACTTGCAAATCGTGTAAAATAACGTTTGAACTAAAACTTTACTTATTCCATTTGAGGTGTTTTTTGATATGAGGTAAACAGGCTACGGTGTACCTCCGTCACCTCTCCACCTGTGGAACTGGTAGCAACCAGTTTGGTGGCTCTGCGGACATTTGGAGCCAGTAGCGCCCTTTTCTCCCGAGGACCAACCGTAAAAACAATTGAGTCTATAAAACCGCTCCCCTGCCTGGAAACCCCGCTGGGCGGAGCCTGGTTCTGATTAGCTCAAAAACAAACAAACAAACACAAACAAACTAATTACATGTAAATAATTGGATTTGTTTCATTGTTTAAGGTAGGTTTTAAAGGGTCAGAACCACATGAGCTCATGGACTCGTTAGTGTAGCTGCAGGGCTGGGCGCTGCAGACAGGAACACACACACACACACACACACACATCGTTATGGGTTATGTGTGCGTGTGTACGTATGTACGTACACACGCACACACACACATTGTTATAGGTTATTACGAGTGTGCACACACCCATACACACACACACACACAAACACACCCACCGCTAATAACGCCACACGGCACAATATGAAACACAACAAGAATGCTGAAAATCAAATACATGTGCTCTGTGGTGCAAGAAGCATAGTGACCAGAATGATTGCTCAGGCATAATTGATCATCCGTAGTGAAAACAGCAGAAAGCACATAGAGTATTGTAATGTTGTTTCTCTTGGGCAGCTTACCGGGGGTGCGGAGCATGCATCAGAACTCAGCTGTGTTACCTTATTACAGCTTAGCCCGCTTAATATCTGCACTCAATACAGATTTACAGGGCTTGAGTGGTCAGCTGTGATTTGACTGGGGAGGCTGTTTTAAAATGAATATTATAGATCAGCTCAGCAACGTCAAACCCGCCGGTGTGTGTGTGTGTGTGTGTATGTGTGTGTGTGTGTGTGTGTGTGTGTGTGCACGGCGACGAAGAGTCAGAGAACTGCTCCGATGAATGTCAAGTGCAAAACCTAATTCCTTTGTGTTGTTGAAGGCTAATATAAGACCCAGGCTTGCTGTTTTGTTTATCTCAGAGCTGATTTATCTGATCAGGGTTTAATGTTATTTCCCAGCTGACTCCGCCTCCTGACGCCACCTCCATTGTAACTAATCTGACGCCCGCAGACTCGGAGATGAAGCCAGAGACTGCGGCCACTGTATCTGTTATCTAAACACAGTGGAGAATCAGTGATATGAATAAACAATTGTATTGAAGTTTTAA
>NW_028176292.1:27500-35000 GCF_949987555.1 Borostomias antarcticus
TGTTTGAAGACTGACAGAGGCTCTGCGCTACACAGGTGACACAGAATAAAACAATCCGTTGACCCACAACTGTGTTTCAAAGAGAGCGCTGCTACCCACTGTTCAAGAACATTTCATTCTAGTCCCCCCAAAAAACAAATATTATGTTACATCTCTTACAACTTTAATACTCTCTCTCTTTGGAGACGGGTAGAGGAAGAGGCAGGAGTAGAGGTAGAGATCGGGAGAGAGATAGAGATGGAGATAGAGATAGCGGTAGATATAGGGGTATAGGTAGAAATAGAGGTAGAGATAAAGATAAAGGTAGAGGTAGAGGTAGAGGCAGCAATAGAGGTAGAGGTAGAGACAGGAATAGAGGTAGAGACAGGAATAGAGGTAGAGACAGGAATAGAGGTAGAGACAGGAATAGAGGTAGAGACAGGAATAGAGGTAGAGGCAGGAATAGAGGTAGAGGCAGGAATAGAGGTAGATGTAGGGGGCGGGTGTAGCTCAGTTGGTAGAGTGGGTCGTTCAATGATCGAAGGATCAGCGGTTCGAATTCCAGCTCTGACTGTCCACGTGTCGAAGTGTCCTTGAGCAAGACACCTAACCCCAAATTGCTCCCAATGAGCAGGTTAGCACCTTGCATGGCAGCTACCGCCATTGGTGTGTGAATGTGTGTGTGAATGGGTGAATGAGAGGCCATTGTAAAGCGCTTTGAGTGCCGCCAAGGTGGAAAAGCGCTATATAAGTGTAGTCCATTTACCATTTACCATTTATATGTAGAGGTAGAGGTAGAGGCAGGAGTAGAGGTAGAAGTAGGAGTAGAGGTAGAGATAGAAGTAGAGGTAGAAGTAGAGGTAGATATAGAGGAAGAAGTAGAGATAGAAGTAGAGGTAGAGGTAGAGGTAGAGATAGAAGTAGAGGTAGAAGTAGAGGTAGATATAGAGGTAGAGGTAGAGATAGAGGTAGAGGCAGAGATAGAGGTAGAGGCAGGAATAGAGGTAGAGATAGAAGTAGAGGTAGAGGTAAAGGTAGAGGAAGATATAGAGGAAGAGGTAGCAGTAGAAGCAGAGATAGAGGTAGAGGCAGGGGTAAAGGTAGAGGTAGAGGCAGGGGTAGAGATAGAGGTAGAGGTAGAGGCAGGGGTAAAGGTAAAGGTAGAGGTAGAGGCAGGGGTAAAGGTAGAGGTAGAGGCAGGAGTAGAGTTAAGAGGCAGGAGTAGAGTTAGGACCAGTGTTGGGAGTAACTAATTACAAAGTAACGGATTACTGTGATCAGATTACTTTTTCCAGAAACTTGGAATGTAAGGGATTACATTTATCTTTTTAGTAATCAGATTACAGTTACTGACCTAATACAAATGAGATTACTTTGAGCTACTTAAGCGCTTGCCTGCTCCCTTTCATTTGGTTGATATATGCATGCGGTCTCTGCAGTCATGGCTGAACTCACTGTTTATGTCATCAGGGTCGAGACTTGCCAAGAATGCTGGTAAAGGATCAGATTTAATTTCATTAGATAATTTCAGAGAAAGTAATCAGTAAAGTAATCTAATTACAATTAAGATAAAGAAATTGTAGAGGTAGTGGTAGAGATATAGATACAGATAGAGATAGAGGTAGAGATAGAGATAGAGAGAGACAGAGAGAGATAGATAGAGATATAGATAGATAGAGAGAGATAGAGGTAGAGATAGATAAAGATAGAGGTTGAGGTAGAGATAGAGGCAGGAGTAGAGGTAGAGATAGAGGTAGAGATAGAGGCAGGAGTAGAGGTAGAGATAGAGGGCAAGAGCAGGAGCAGGCAGGTAAAAACAGGAAAGGCTGTTTTAGAGCCGACGGTCTGGCCGCCTGCTCCTGGCCGCCTGCTCCTGGCCGCCTGCTCCTGGCTGACTGGTCTGGTTGGCTGGTCTGGTCCCCCCCCCCCGCCTGTCCCTTACTGCCTGATCTACCTACTCCTCCTCTCTGCTTTAGTTTAGTTTATTGGGCAGTTGTTAAAATGCATGATAGAGCAAGTCATGTATCACAACAGAGCACAACTGTACTCTTACAAGGACTTATTTCCGTTGTGGTCTCGGAACATAGTATCATCATTATCATTACCGACGTCATAAAAAGCAAAATCAACCAATAATACAATACATGTTAATAGCATATCTTACAAAATGTACAGATCTTACGTATGCTAAGGCAGGAACCCTCCCACCAGTCAGTGTCCTGACTTTACTCTTGGACTTATATAAGCCATTTCCTAACGTTCACCTTGAAACTATATACAGTAGTAGTATATACTGTATATACTGTATATTCTGACGCGATGCCCGGGTCTCTCCATACAGCTCCAGAGGCTGGTCTCTCTCTGTGTCTCTCTTAGACAGCCCTCAATGGGCGGGGCAGCTGCATCGCTGGGGTTAGAGGGTTAACATGATAGGGTCATCAAAGTGCTTCCACACACACAAACAGTCATATCACAGAGATATAAACAGCGATATCGCAGAGAGATAAACAGTCACATCCCAGACATGTATACAGTCAGATCAAAGACAGTCCGACCGTCATATAAACATCAAAGAGACATTAAAAGATCATATCTCACAACCCAGACTGCTACTTTATGTACACGGGTGACAGTGTCGGGAGTTCTTATTACTACATTAACATGGCTGCTCATATAACACGCTGGAACTCCATGATAATGACACACACACTCTGTCATAAAAGGAGAGGAGATGGAGATGTAGGAGGAGTCCTCGTTCGCTGATAGAGAGAGGGTAATGAAATCTTCAACGGTTCACACACACACACACACTCACACACACACACACACACGCGCACACAGGCATGCCCACAAGCACACACACACACACACACACACACACACATGCACACACACACTCTTGCCCCGAACGCACGCTTGCCCCCGACACACACTTGCCCCCAATACACACACACACACACACACACACACACACGCTCACACAGCACGCGTGAGGGGTTGAGAGGGTTAATGAATTCTGTATTGAATCATGTGGCAGACAGTCACGCTGCTTAAAGGTTCCTGTGCCTGTCTCTCCGCGGCTCCGGGAGTCCATCTGTGTCACCGCTGATTTATGAAGTCACTCTCAATATCACCCGGCTTAACGACTCGGGGTGGAGGGGAGCAAATTGCTCAATTTGAGGATAAAATGTGGCGGCGCTTCCATCTTTTTCCTCCGGCCGTAGATATGTTGAAGGAGTAGAGACATCCCGCGTTTCTACGTGTTGACCCACAGAGACGCGTGCGTGCGTGTGTGTGTGCGTGCGTGTGTGTGTGTGTGCGTGTGTGTGTTTTGTACTGTTAGATGTAATATCACAGAGCTGGAACTAGAACACGGACGCGCATGTAAATGTACATCTCCCTCCCTCTTGTACACGCACGCACACGCGCTCACGCACACTCACACGCACACACACACGCTCGAACACACACACACACCTCGGAAAGAGATACCCGCTTCAGAATAGTGACAGCTCCTGCAGCTCTTCCTCTGTGGTGCCGTGGCAGCGCAGGCCTCCATCTCCGCGTCGTAACTAGGCCAGGTGAGCGAGCGGCCTACTCCCCCCCCCCCCCAGGTTCGGGTGCCACAACCCGGCCTCCGTTAGCGCCAGGGAGCTAGCGTTAGCCTCGGACCGTCATCATCCCGGCGCCGGTGTACCTCCGACAACACGCACACGCTGGGCCATTCTTCATCCACCTGTCCAGCACACACACACACACACACACACACACACACACACACACACACACACACACACACACACTCATACACACACATACACGCTCAAACAGAGCCAGGCTGTATATATACATACCAAAAACCACCCACAGGACCAGGAAACAGGAACATGACAGGACCCCTCTCTCCACCAATCAGATATCGCATTAAGGAACTGCTTCCCGCCTATGTTGCCGTGGGATGATGACTATAGGGGAGCTAAGACGACTATAGGGGAGCTCAGACCAGCTATCTGTGCTCTTTTTTTACTGTTAAATATTTACTCTAAAGAGAGACAGACTAAGCGCTTCCTCTAAACTGCACTGCCCTCTGTTGGAAATCACACAGAACAGAAGAGAGGGAGAGAGGAGAGGAGAGGAGAAAGTGAGAGAGAGAGAGAGAGATACTGGAGAGAGAGAGAGAGAGAGATACTGGAGAGAGAGAGAGAGATACTGGAGAGAGAGAGAGAGATACTGAAGAGAGAGAGATATACTGGAGAGAGAGAGAGAGAGAGAGAGAGAGAGAGATACTGGAGAGAGAGAGAGAGAGATACTGGAGAGAGAGAGATACTGGAGAGAGAGAGAGATACTGGAGAGAGAGAGAGAGAGAGAGAGAGAGAGAGATACTGGAGAGAGAGAGAGATACTGGAGAGAGAGAGAGAGAGATACTGGAGAGAGAGAGAGATACTGGAGAGAGAGAGATACTGGAGAGAGAGAGAGATACTGGAGAGAGAGATACTGGAGAGAGAGAGAGAGAGAGAGATACTGGAGAGAGAGAGAGAGAGAGAGAGAGAGAGAGAGAGAGCTTCACTCTGCCAGGTTCACAGTTCTACAGTCGTTAACACTGACACAGCTGCTTATCTATAGGGAAACGGTTTTGGCTTTTGATTTGGAGGCGTTTACTTCCTTCAAATGATGGACTCCTATGTGGCTGGATCTGATAATGCTTCATATGATAATGTGTATATATATGTATATGATAATGCTTCATATGATAATGTGTATATATATGTATATGATAATGCTTCATATGATAATGTGTATATATATGTATAATATAATGCTTCATATGATAATGTGTATATATATGTATATGATAATGCTTCATATGATAATGTGTATATATATGTATATGATAATGCTTCCTATGATAATGTGTATATATATGTATATGATAATGCTTCATATGATAATGTGTATATATATGTATATGATAATGCTTCATATGGCCGAAGAAACTGCATGTGAGTCTCTTACGGTGAAACAGACACACATTAGTGTTGAGTGTTTTGATAATTCTTTGGGGCGATTTTGTATGTTTTGGTGATTAATCTTTTTTATTTTTTTTCACGTGAACACGTTCATGTTTAAGGATGACCCTACTCTCCCTAGCTAATAGCCTATTTCTCCCCAAACAAAATAAATTCTCATAATCTTGTATCACGCGAAAGACAGTATTTTCTAAACAGGTGATATTTCAGTTTGACAGTTTCCGTCTTTTTGCCATATTGTCTTAAGTGCCTCATTCTGATGGGAGAAAAAAAAAAGGTATAATCGAGTTGCGTTTCCCCTAAATATGATCCATGACAGACAAGTCTCCGTGACAACTGAAACATTATCTGCCAGAAATTCCAATATGTGGCTTCTCGGAGACAGTAGTGATTCAGTCAAACGGTAGGCTAGGTACCCTCTGCACTCCTCTACCTTCACACCTCCCCAATTCAATTAGAGTTATTAATAATCCAGGTTCTGGCAGGCTTTACAGGGACAGAGGAACACACTGGCTGTGAAATCTAATTTAGCCAACGTGCAAATCCATCATGTACCCCACACACAGTTAGAGAGGACATAGAGAAGTTACGAACATGACCGATTTGTCTCTCTGACAGAGGGAGAGAGGGGGTGAGAGAGGGAGAGAGGCTAGGAGAGAGAGAGAGAAGGAGAGAGAGAGTGAGAGAGAGAGAGAAGGGATAATATAAAGGTACGTTGCGATCGATGACGGAATCCCATGGATTCGGACTCCAGCTGAATATTTTCTCTAACTTTGCATTTTTCTCTCTTAAACACACGCACGCGCACGCACGCACACACACACACACACACACACACACACACACACACACACACACACACACACACACACGCACATAAACACACAAGCACACGCACACACACACGCACACACACACTCACACACACTCACAAACACACATGCATTTCTCTCTCCTCTTAGAGAGATGCCCGGAGGGAGACGGTTGGCTTTCACTCTCAGCCTCATCAATACCTGAATCCTGGAGAACAAGTGACAGAGAGAAGCTGTAATCAATACTCTCTCTCTCTCTCCCTCTCTCTCTCACACACACACACACACACACACACACACACACACACACACACACACACACACACACACACACACACACACACTCTCCCTCTCTATCTGATGCTCCTGTCTTGATACATGCAACATGATGCTAAATCTTTATCAGCAGATGGTTCATATGATGGTTAGTGACCAGGTGGAGGACTAACACACACACACACACACACACACACACACACACACACACACACACACACGTGCGGTTGTTGGAGAAGAAACTTCTCTCGAGTGGTATTGATTGTATCTGCTGCATGTTTAGCAGAGGCCTGGTCAATACGGCCCCATGCTAAACTGTGTGTGTGTGGGGGAGGGAGGCGGCGGTGTTAAACGATCTGATAGGAGTCCGTCACTGCGGTGTGCGCCCGTTCACCGCCGGCCCCGCCCACTCCGTCCTCAGGGGCCACCGTGATCTACGCAGATGAGATTAAAAACGCACTATAACGTTTGAGGAAAATGATGATTTTTCGATGATGATTTTCTCTTTATCTCTTGTTGTTTCTGCGTCTCTCTCTGAGGGTGAACTGGTAGGCAGTGGTCCATGGTGTAATATGCAGTAACAGCTCTCTCTCTCTCTCTCTCCTCCGACCCCTCTCTCTCTCCCATCTCTCTCCTTCTCTATCTCCCTCCTACTCTCACCTCTCTCTCTCTATCTATCCCCCTTCTCCTCCCCCCCTCTCGTTCTCTCTCTCTCCTGCATCTCTCTCCTTCTCTCTCTCTCTATCCCTCCATCTCTCTCCTTCTCTCTCTCCCCCTCTCTCTCTCTCCCTCCCTCTCTCTCTCTCTCACTCAGTGGAAGGTCATTGTATGAATGATGTGAGCAGAGCAAACAAAGAAAGGAGTGATGGAGCAGGGGGAGGAGGGGAGGAGGGGAGGAGGGGGAGGAGGGGGGGGAAGGGGGAGGAGGGGGAGGAGAGGGAGGAGGGGGAGGAGAAGGAGGAGAGGGAGGAGAAGCAGGAGAGGGAGGGGGGTCTGATGAATAGTGATGGTAAGGCAGGATCAGTAAAACACACTTCCTTCACACAGGACAGCAGCGCAGAAATGCTATTGATAAGGTGTAGATGAGAGGTGCTGTATAATGATGTCCAGAGGGGGGGTCAGGGTAGTGTGTTGTCAGGGGCGGCTGTAGCTCAGTTGGTAGAGCGGGTCGTTCAATGATCGAAGGGTCAGTGGTTCGAATCCCAGCTAAGACTGTCCACATGTCGAAGTGTCCTTGAACAAGACACCTAACCCCAAAATTACTCCCAATGAGCAGGTTAGCACCTTGCATGGCAGCTACCGCCATGGGTGTGTGAATGTGTGTGTGAATGGGTGAATGAGAGGCCATTGTAAAGCGCGTTGAGTGCCGCTAAGGTGGAAAAGCGCTATATAAGTGTAGTCCATTT
>NW_028176292.1:40000-43030 GCF_949987555.1 Borostomias antarcticus
CAGGTGTGTGTGGTCTGTATTAAGTTGTCACAACATGTTGACTCTCCCAACACTGCTGGACCACTACACAAGCACTAGCTGTTCACAAACACAGCAGGTCAACAAGCAGAGCTCTGGTTTACATATGTAAAGAGCTCTTCATCCGGCTGCATTAGCATACATGTCTACCGTGACACGTTCAATACGGATCGCGCAGGCAACCATATCACCTCAGACTAGCATGCTCATTTACAAATAAATAAAGTTGTCTGAATTTTAATATGACATTCGTTTTTTTTTCTCCCTTCCTAGGGTTGTAATAATAACCTTTCTTTTGACAGACTATTTTATTTCCCAGCCTTCTGCATTCAAATGAGGGTCCATGACTCCTTGTTGAGTGGAATGGTTTGATGCATAGTAAGTAGACAGCTCCTGGCTCCTCAGCCATTCAGAGCATGACTGGACCCTGAGTGATTATGACCTGTTCTTGTATGTGTCAGGTTTATGGAGGGTGGCTGTGTGTGTGTGTTTTTGTGTGTGTGTGTGTGTGTGTGTGAGAGTATGATAGCGGCCCAGGGCAGGTTAGAGAGGAGTGTGTTCGTGTAAGGGTCGAACACACGCACGCGCACACACACGCGCACACACACACACACACACACACACACACACACACACACACACACATCGGCAGCAACAGGACACAGACAGAGAAGGGGAAGTACCCCCACATTTCGACGGAGACCGGCAGGCCCCGCCTCCACAGACGGCCTGCCTTCTGACCCAGATGACTTCCTGGGCGTGTCCACCTCATGAATTAACACGCCCTGCGTTGATTACTCCCCCCCCCATTATGTCACCTTTGTCACCGTTTGATAGGCATCAATAACGAGCCGCGCCTCGGCTGTCATTAGCAGTGGGGAGATGAGACGAGATGAGATGAAGGGGAGGGGCTTCATTGGCCAGCACATCAGGACGACTAAGAGACGCTTTGAGCAACATGCTCACATATAAAAGACCTGGTCAGACCGGCCTCCATCACTGCTGAGAACATCACAGATAAACTGAGGGAGCCAATGTTTATCTGCTGCAGGGAAGGAGAGAGAGAGAGGGAGAGGGGGAGAGAGAGAGAGAGAGGGGGAGGGAGGGAGAGAGGGGGAGAGAGAGAGGGAGAGAGAGAGGGAGAGAGAGACTGAGAGAGAGAGAGAGGGGGAGAGGGAGCGAGAGAGAGAGAGAGAAAGAGAGGGAGAGAGGGAGAGAGAGAGAGAGAGAGGAAGAGAGAGAGAGGGAGGGTGAGAGGGAGCGAGAGAGAGGGAGAGAGAGACTAAGAGAAAGAGAGAGAGAGAGAGAGAGAGGGAGAGAGAGAGAGAGAGAAAGAGAAAGAGAAAGAGAGAGAGAGAGAGAGAGAGAGAAAGAGAGAGGGGGAGAGGGAGAGAGAGAGAGACTGACACAGAGAGACAGACAGACAATCTTAACTACAATTTGCAAAAAATGCATAGATTTGTAAGACTCCATTAAAATGATCTCATCCCTGGATTAGTAATCTTGTGATCATCTTTCTGTCATATTTTTAAGTTCTTGCTTTGCCTGATTTCTCATGTACATTCACTCAAACCAACCAGCTGCCTACCAACATGCCTTAATGAGAGAGAGAGAGAGAGAGAGAGAGAGAGAGAGAGAGAGAGAGAGAGGGGAATCATCTACCATTCCAAGCAGGTACTAATGAAGAATTCCATATATTTTGAAATTTAATTAAAACCCCAAAGATTTCAAATTAGATGCAATTTGAAGTGCCTGGGGCAGAAATACATGCACTCGCGCGGCGAGGGTATCAGACTGAAAGTTGATATCGTAATTGGTCTTGATGTATTTTTGTGTTGGCGCGCCGAGGAGCCCGGCTCATAACCATAACCCAATCCTCCACAGAGTTACCTGCTCATTGAGAATGCCATCACTCAGGTACCCCTCTCCACGAAATTACCATGCTACTGAAACGCACAAAGCGATTGGAGGAGGAGGAGAGTGGGGTGTGGGGTGTGTGTGTGTGGGGGGGGGGGGGGGTGAGTCACATCTGGACAGGGCCGCAGATGAGTTATGCATGCGTCGCCGCAGCCCTCCACCCGGCAAAATATGCTCTGCTGAATATTAACATGTAATTGGCATTCCAACTAAGTAGCTTAAACCGTTTTGATATTTTTCTTTTAAAATGATTTGGAGCCTCGGCAGTCATTATTTTCAAAGAGGCGTTTCGCGGAGTAATGACATGGAGGTAATCACACTGATCTCTATTCACACACACACGCACACACACACACACACACACACACACACACGAACGCATGCACTCACCCACAAACGCACGCAGGCACACGGACGCACACACACACACACACACAGAGACACACCAGATATCTTACCAGGGAGACACACACACACTTTTCTTATTTTTTGGTTGAGACATTCCTTGGCACTGCCATTAAGACCTGAACGCCAAGAGTGGGAATGATGTTGTGATGAAACGCAGAACATGTTTCTGTCACGCCAGGGTACGAGATGTCCCCGCATCCAAACCTGTCATAGGCATTTTACTCTTTAACCTGTTATGAGCTCGTACCGTAGGTTTCAATACATCCATTAGATATGATATTACCTCAGAGAAAAGTGTGTGTGTCTGTGTGTCTGTGTGTGCGTGTGTGTGTGTGAAAATGCGTGCGTGCGCGTTTCTTCCAAGGCTTCCATTAAACTTGCCAAATATTGAAAACGATACAGTTCGACGTGCCTCACATAGATGAAGTGCCACCAGTGTGTGTGTGTGTGTGTGTGTGTGTGTCCATCACCCCTTCTGAGGCTGTTTAATTCACACTGAGAAATGGTCAGTCTGTCACACAGTCACAAAGTGTGTCTGTCTGGCGTGCGGCGCCGAGCCCAGCCAACATGTCAGAGGAAGTTCAACGGTTAATATGAGCCCCTCTCAGCGAGGCGGGCGGGGAGAGGTCCAGGCGTTGACACACAGACCAGACGCTCACTAGACCTTTAGCCAAGACTCCTCTCTTC
>NW_028176291.1:0-16394 GCF_949987555.1 Borostomias antarcticus
CACCAAAAATGAATGAATGAATGAATCATTGAATGAATTAATGAACTATTCATTCCTTCATTTATTCATTCATTCATTAAATAAAAGATCGATTTTGGGATTCATGAATCGATTCTGAATCATTTGATTCAGAATCAATGAATCGATTTTTTAAACCCAGCCCTACTCATTGCTAGTAGGTGTAAAAAGACTGTAGCCTAGCCATCTCTGAACTCCAGCTCTAGTGCGCTCTAAGCAGCTGTAAAGCTTGGCGTTGCTCAGCTACATACAGCTTGCCGGTGGACACGCACCCTTAGTCATCCCCATGACAGGGATGACAGCTGGCTGAAAGTTTCCACGACATTTTCTGAAGGTCCCAGTAGGTTGTGTTCTGTCAAAAGCTTCTCAAGGTATTTCAGGCTACTGTTCTGTCCCTCCCCAATCTCTGGGTCGTATCTCACCTTTTTACAATGGCCTTTTATTTATTTTTTTACAAGAGGCCCGTTGGTTTACGAGCCATCTTCCTGTCACTTCGTCCTAACCTGACTGAACGCCCCCCCCCCCCCCCGCGCGAGAGACGGGGTCCGTCAGGGTTTAGTAGCAGAGCTCAACTTTTACTGTGGAGAATAACGGCACCTGTCCATTTGATATGCTCATTAGCGTCTTTGATGCTGTTAGCGTTAGCATAGCGGAGGAGACTGGAATGTTAGTGTTAGCCATTTGTATCATTGTTAGCGTTAGCCTAGCTCGTATGTCAGTGTTATTAGAGACAGGGGAATAGGGATTTGATGGCATGAGTGTTTGTATTAGCGTTAGCTTAGCTTACCTTGTTTGTGTTTGTGACCTCAACCCCAGACAGGAAGAGATGGCATCTGCTGCATGGCATCTCGCAAACACTTGTTGTTGTTTTGTTGTGTGGACATGAGCTGTTGCTAATTAGAAATTCATGTTTTGAGCTTTTGGGTGTGTGCCTGTGTGTGTGCCTGTGTGTGTGCCTGTGTGTGTGTGTCTGTGTGTGTGTTTGCGTGTGTGTTTGTGTGCCTGTGGGTGTGCGTGTGTCTGTGTGTGTTTGCGTGCGTGCGTGCGTGTTTGCGTGCCTGTGTGTGTGCGTGCATGTGTGTGTGGTGCGTGTGTCTGTGTGTGTGGTGCGTGCATGCATTGCATGCAGACCAGTGTCTCGTGTGTGTGTGTGTGTGTGTGTGTGTGTGTGTGTGTCTCTTGAGAAGTGTGTGTGTGTCTTGTGAGTAGTGTGTGTGTGTGTGTGTGTCTCTTATGAGAAGTGTGTGTGTGTGTGTCTCTTGTGAGTTGTGTGTGTGTGTGTGTGTGTCTCTTGTGAGTAGTGTGTGTGTGTGTGTGTGTGTGTGTGTGTGTGTGTGTGTCTCTTGTGAGTAGTGTGTGAACAGTGCATGACTCCAGCCTGTCAGCAATCTCACCCATCATCATCCCACTGTAGCAGCACTGACAGACCCCCCCCCTCCTCTCTCTCTGTCTCTCTGTCTGTCCCTCTCTCTGTCTCTCTCTCTCTCTGTCTCTCTCTCTGTCTCTCTCTCCATGTCTCTCTCTCTCCGTGTCTCTTTCTCCCTGTCTGTCTCTCTCTCTCTCCTCTCTCCCCCCCCTCTCTCTCTCTCTTCTCTCTCCCTCTCTCTCTCTCTCTGTCTCTTCTCTCTCCCTCTCTCTCTCTCTCTCCCCCTCCCTCTCTCTCTCCCTCTCTCTCGCTCCCTGTCTGTTTCTCGCTCACTCTGTCTCTCTCTGTCTGTCTCTCTCTCTCACTCTGTCTGTCTCTCTGTCTCTCTCTATCTTACACACAAACACACAGACACACACACACACACACACACACACACACACACACACACTGTATCTCCCCCCCCCCGCCCCCCCTCCAGCTTTTTTAGAGGCAGGGCTGTACATTGCGACATATATGTCGCACGTGCTATGAAAAAAAATGTCTGTGCAATTAATTTATTAGCCCTGTAGCACGCGTGCGACAGACAGCGAGCCGCTTGTATGTAACGTTAGCGGGTTTTTTCCGTGTTGAAGCCGGGAGGACGAGTGAGGTGAAATGAAGTGAGAGCAGTCAGGTAGGCGAGCCTATAGCTTCCCCCGGACCAGGAAACTCTGTTCAGTCAGGTAGGCGAGCCTATAGCTTCCCCTGGACCAGGGAACTCTGTTCAGTCAGGTAGACTATAGCTTCCCCTGGACCAGGAAACTCTGTTCAGTCAGGTAGGCTATAGCTTCCCCTGGACCAGGGAACTCTGTTCAGTCAGGTAGGCTATAGCTTCCCCTGGACCAGGAAACTCTGTTCAGTCAGGTAAACTAGCCTATAGCTTCCCCTGGACCAGGAAACTCTGTTCAGGCAGGTAGGCGAGCCTATAGCTTCCCCCGGACCAGGAAACTCTGTTCAGGCAAGTTCCTCATGCAGTTGTCTGATCGGACAAGTAAAATATAGCCTGTTGTCGAAGTGTGATAAATATGTAACGTTATCTAAAAAATACAGTGAAGAAACACGACGGTGAGCTACACATGCACCCAGTAGCCGAGCCTATGTTTGAGCCGAAGAGGAGCCTCCATCTACGTGTCTCCATCTAGCTTACGCACTGCTGTCTGTCAGTCAGCAAGCATCATTTGTCAAGGAGACGGCCCACACCATAAGCGCGACTACCTACAACATGCGAATCAGAGGCGCTGCCCTGACTGACTGACTGATTGAGCGACCGTCTTTTTGGCTGGCTGAACCAAAAGTTTAACGACGCTAGCTTGCGTTAATGTTCCTCCAGCCACCTAAAAGTGCCAGTCAAAGCAACAGCAAATGCAACGAAATATCAGTTAAGCGTAGCCTAATCTAGCCTATTATTTATGTAAGCTATGTAAAAAAGGCAGTGATTGTGGATGGAGAAGACAGGACCAGCAGAGTTGAGGGATGGGTGAGAGAGGAGAGGATAGAGGTTGTTGGGAGGAGAGCAGGAGAAGAGAGAGGAGAAGGAAGGGGACAGGGCAGGATGAGAGATTAGAAAGAGTGATGATTTAGAAGGAATGAGTATGCAGTTAAGCATCAATGGGCATTAAACTTTTTTTTAATTATTATTAAATAAAACATGCTATCTATTATTCTCACCCCATAACTCAAAATTAAAGAAAGCATATTTCATGTGGGTATATGTTTCATGTAGTATACTTTTCAATTATATGTCTCACGATTTTGTTATTTTCATTCTTTAAAAGTCACCAGAATACAGGAACCTAGGTCTCTGAAACTTTTTGGGGGGAGGATGCCCAGACCCCTGCTTTGGTATAGAAATCCTCCTTATTTTGTCTGTCTTCAGCTTGGCACCACCACACCAAGACATCAGTTCCACAGGAAACACTGCTTCCTTGTTCAGATCATAGAGGAAAAACCCAAACAAACGAGCAAAGGAAAAAGATGTTGAAATTATTCATGAAAAAGAAGATAACCCAAATCATGAAGACACCGCAAAATCAAAAGCCGGGAAAACCTAAAGATGCTTGTCTGAAAACATTTGTTATTATTTCATACTGTGTACGTACAGTAACATCCCTTTCCGGGTGGTTTTAAGTGATTAACTGCATAACTTGTGTTCAGTAGAGGTGATAATGGACATTTTATACCTGTGCTACAACTTTCTAGCTCTGTGCTACGGAACTATCAACCCCTGTAGCACCAGTGCTAGGTGCTAAAAAAGTGAATGTACAGCCCTGCTAGAGGTCACTATTGTCCAGAGAGAGAGAGAGAGTGTGAGCTTCCTCCCCCAGTGAGGAGATGGATGCTAGCTGGGGAATATAATAGATAGTTTAATTAAACTCATCCAGTAAGATTCATGGACTAATCCCTGAGTGTGACAGAGCTAATGCCCGTTAGAGGCAGCTGTGAGGACAGACGGGCCTTACTAGACCCAACTCTAATGAATTGAGTGCTTTTTCCCTATAAAGTTCCACCATAAAAGCCCACTGTTCATTAGAAAGCTCTTGACGTTGTCTATGCTCCCATCTTATCTCCTCCCTCCTCTCTCCTCTCATTTCCTCTCCTCTCCCCTCCTGTCCTCTTTGCTCTCCTCTACCCACCTCTCTATCTCATCTCTCCTCTCTCATCTCCCCTCCTCCCCTCATCTCTCTTCTCCTCTCTCATCTCCTCCCCTCTCACCTCTAATCTCCTCTTCCCTCCTCTCTTCTTCCCTCCTCTCTTCTCCCCTCCTCTCCCCTCCTCTCTCCTCATCTCTCATCTCCTCTTCCCTTCTTCCCTCTCCTCTCTCTCCTCATCTCTCATCTCCTCTTCCCTTCTTCCCTCTCCTCTCCTCATCTCTCATCTCCTCTTCCCTCTCCTCTCCTCATCTCTCATCTCCTCTTCCCTCCTCTCCTCTCCTCTCCTTTCTTCCCTCCTCAGATCTCCCCTCCTGTCCTCATTTCATCTCCTCTTCTCCTTTCCTCTCTCCTCTCCTCCCCTCATCTCTCCTCCTCTCTCCTCTTCCCTCCTCTCCTTTCCTCTCTCCTCATCCCTCCTCTCCTCTCTCCTCCTCTCCCCTGCTCTGTCCTCCTCTGTCCTCCTCTCCTCCCCTCATCCCACCTCTCATCTTCTCCTGTAGTGTGTCCTGTGCTGACCTGTGACTGCCTGCGTTGTTTTACGGATGTAACCTGTGTATGTGTGTCTGTGCGTGTGTGTGTGTGTGTGTGTGTGTGTGTGTGTGTGTGTGTGTGTGTGTGTGTGTGTGTGTGTGTGTCTGTGCGTGTGTGTGTGTGTGTGTGTGTGTAGTGTATCTGGTTTGGAGGAGCAGTGTTCAGAATGATGAGTGTGGTCTAGCCGTGTGGGGCCACCATCTGTGAATAATGCATGCTGGGAACAGGGGTCTGGCCAAAGGCCTGCTTATCTCCAGCACTGTTGAGCTGTACTTTCCATTAGTAGCAACCCCAGAACCACTCCTGTCCCGATGGACAGTGAGAGGGCAGAGATGGCTTTGTGTCTGTGTCTGTGTCTGTGTCTGTGTGTGTGTGTGTGTGTGTGTGTGTGTGTGTGTGTGTGTGTGTGTGTGTGTGTGTGTGTGTGTGTGTGTGTGTGTGTGTGTGTGTGTCTGTGTGTCTGTGTGTGTGTAGAAGCTCACACAGTGTAATAATGTCTGGCTCACACTACTGGATCTTTGGGCCAATTTATCTCCGATTCACCCCCTCCCGACAATCGGAGGAGAAATGTGATTTGTAGCGATGTTGGGCCCAGATGATATTGTAATAGGAGGGGTTTACAGGTCCAATCTGAAACCTCCCAGGGCAGGACTGCTCAGACTGGTGCTCAGACTGGTGTTCAGACTGGTTCAGACTGGTGCTCAGTATTCCAGAACGTTCCGATCTGACCTGGAATATCTTGCTGCTCCGCAGAGGAACTACGCAAGCTGAGCTGGTCCGGGATACCACGGCAAGTTCGACCAATCACGTGGAAGCTCCTGTCGGTAAGTTACCGAGTCGATGCACCCGCACGCGCACGCACACATACACACACGCACACGCGCACACACACACACACACACACACACACACAAATCCCTAGGCCCTAGGTATCACCACGCGTCTTCAAAGCCTGTGTGTGCGTAGAGTTGTCAGTTCTTAGTGGTTGTAGCTCCGGCCTGGAGGATTGGGGTCCTGCCTCTTGGCCTCAGAAGCAGCGAGGATCAGGACAGCGTTAGACTGCCCCCTGCAGGTCGGAAGGGGGTGTGGCAGGTCGGGAGGAGGGGAGGTCCAGGGGCTCGGTGGCACGCTCTGGGACTGGTACTCTAATTGACGGAGGTGCCAACCTGGAGTGTGTGTGTGTGTGTGTGTGTGTGTGTGTGTGTGTGTGTGTGTGTGAGCCAGAATGAGTGTTTAGATGCTGATGAACCAAATGAGCGTGTGTGTGTGAGCGTGTGTGCGTGTGTGTGTGTGTGAGAGCGTGTGAGCATGTGTGTGTGTGTGTGTGTGTGTGTGAGCGTATGTGTGTGTGTGTGGGGGGGGAGCCAGAATGAGGGTTTAGATGCTGATGAACCAATCAGAGGAGCCCGAGGCCACGTGTTTCCACGGGGAGGAGGGTGAAGAGAACACTGGAACTGTCCTGATTAACACTGGAACTGTCCTGATTAACACTGGAACTGTCCTGATTAACACGGGAACTGTCCTGATTAACACTGGAACTCTCCTGATTAACACTGGAACTCTCCTGATTAACACTGGAACTGTCCTGATTAACACTGGAACTCTCCTGATTAACACTGGAACTGTCCTGATTAACACTGGAACTCTCCTGATTAACACTGGAACTGTCCTGATTAACACTGGAACTGTCCTGATTAACACTGGAACTCTCCTGATTAACACTGGAACTGTCCTGATTAACACTGGAACTGTCCTGATTAACACTGGAACTGTCCTGATTAACACTGGAACTCTCCTGATTAACACTGGAACTGTCCTGATTAACACTGGAACTCTCCTGATTAACACTGGAACTCTCCTGATTAACACTGGAACTGTCCTGATTAACACTGGAACTATCCTGATTAACACTGGAACTGTCCTGATTAACACTGGAACTCTCCTGATTAACACTGGAACTGTCCTGATTAACACTGGAACTCTCCTGATTAACACTGGAACTGTCCTGATTAACACTGGAACTCTCCTGATTAACACTGGAACTGTCCTGATTAACACTGGAACTATCCTGATTAACACTGGAACTGTCCTGATTAACACTGGAACTGTCCTGATTAACACTGGAACTGTCCTGATTAACACTGGAACTGTCCTGATTAACACTGGAACTCTCCTGATTAACACTGGAACTGTCCTGATTAACACTGGAACTATCCTGATTAACACTGGAACTGTCCTGATTAACACTGGAACTGTCCTGATTAACACTGGAACTGTCCTGATTAACATGCTCAACTTAATACACTACCAGCCCTGTCAGGACTGCTGACTTCACACTATGAAACCACACACACACACACACACACACACACACACATCCAGGCTAGCCCCTCAGACACTCCTAAAATCAGTTCTGTCTGTCGTTAGAAAGATTTAATTCACCTCCCAAATTGATTCCTTCAGCTTATTTTTCAGAGGCAGACCAAAGTACAGGTGGAGAGAGAGAGAGAGAGAGAGAGGGAGAACAATAGAGAAAGAGACAGAGAGAGACAGTAAGTAAGTAAATGTTATTTATATAGCACCCTTGGTAGCACGAGCTTTACAGTAGGAACATTAAAAACATCAGAGTCCAATCAGATACATAAGTGCACTGAATACATTTAAGAGAAAGAGTACACATAAACATAGGGACATAAAAGAGGTCAGTGCCAGGGGAGAGAGGGAGAGACAGCAAGAGAGAGAGAGAGAGACAGACGGCAAGAGAGAGAGAGACAGAGACAGCAAGAGAGAGAGAGAGAGACAGAGACAGCGAGAGAGAGAGACAGACGGAGAGAGAGAGAGAGAGACAGACAGAGACAGCAAGAGAGAGGGAGAGAGACAGAGACAGCAAGAGAGAGGGAGAGAGACAGAGACGGCAAGAGAGAGAGACAGAGACAGCAAGAGAGAGAGACAGAGACAGCAAGAGAGAGAGAGAGAGAGAGAGAGAGAGAGAGAGAGAGAGACAGACGGCAAGAGAGAGAGAGAGAGAGAGACAGACGGCAAGAGAGAGAGAGAGAGACAGAGACAGCAAGATAGACAGAGACAGCAAGAGAGGGAGAGACAGAGACAGCAAGAGAGAGGGAGAGAGAAACAGAGAGAGAGAGAGGGAGAGAGAGACCGATAGAGAGGGAGAGAGGAGAACCAGGAGGATGTGGGAGGTGGATGATGGGGGGGCCCACATACAGGTATAAGCTGCCAGGCTAACACATGCACACGCACACACACGAACGCATGCACGCGTACAATGCTGCATCTTATGGTATTTTTCTACCACATTTTACCGGCTTGTTTGTGTTTGTTTTTTCACGTTGTTTTCCACCACAGATAGTAGGGAGTTGAGGCCAACTGGTATTCAATGACACGTTCAGCGATGTTATCATAACATTCACTATGACAAGCAGTCTGCTCTCTTTCACTGTAGCGTTATCATTCTTTCAACCGGCCTGGGACAGCAGCCATGTTTCATTGTGTAGGCTATGTTATGAAAACCATTCCACATGAATAACTGTCATTTGAGGTTTTATTGTGACGATAAATAACAAAGAAACGATATGTCGGTAATTTTGTTGTTAATATAGTCTACCTGCAGCTTTCACTCAATGTAACATCACCTCTAGTAGTCGTTAGTAGTCTACTGTCTGAGTCGTTAGTAGTCTACTGTCTGAGTCGTTAGTAGTCTACTGTCTGAGTCAGTCGTTAGAAGTCTACTGTCTGAGGTGTTAGTAGTCTACTGTCTGAGTCAGTCGTTAGTAGTCTACTGTCTGAGTCAGTCGTTAGTAGTCTACTGTCTGAGTCAGTCGTTAGTAGTCTACTGTCTGAGTCAGGCGTTAGTAGTCTACTGTCTGAGTCAGGCGTTAGTAGTCTACTGTCTGAGTCGTTAGTAGTCTACTGTCTGAGTCAGTCGTTAGTAGTCAACTGTCTGAGTCAGTCGTTAGTAGTCTACTGTCTGAGTCAGGCGTTAGTAGTCTACTGTCTGAGTCGTTAGTAGTCTACTGTCTGAGTCGTTAGTAGTCTACTGTCTGAGTCGTTAGTAGTCTACTGTCTGAGTCAGTCGTTAGTAGTCTACTGTCTGAGTCAGTCGTTAGTAGTCAACTGTCTGAGTCAGTCGTTAGTAGTCTACTGTCTGAGTCAGTCGTTAGTAGTCTACTGTCTGAGTCAGTCGTTAGTAGTCTACTGTCTGAGTCAGTCGTTAGTAGTCTACTGTCTGAGTCGTTAGTAGTCTACTGTCTGAGTCAGTCGTTAGTAGTCTACTGTCTGAGTCGTTAGTAGTCTACTGTCTGAGTCAGTCGTTAGTAGTCTACTGTCTGAGTCGTTAGTAGTCTACTGTCTGAGTCAGTCGTTAGTAGTCTACTGTCTGAGTCAGTCGTTAGTAGTCAACTGTCTGAGTCAGTCGTTAGTAGTCTACTGTCTGAGTCAGTCGTTAGTAGTCTACTGTCTGAGTCAGGCGTTAGTAGTCTACTGTCTGAGTCAGTCGTTAGTAGTCTACTGTCTGAGTCGTTAGTAGTCTACTGTCTGAGTCAGTCGTTAGTAGTCTACTGTCTGAGTCAGTCGTTAGTAGTCTACTGTCTGAGTCGTTAGTAGTCTACTGTCTGAGTCAGTCGTTAGTAGTCTACTGTCTGAGTCAGTCGTTAGTAGTCTACTGTCTGAGTCAGTCGTTAGTAGTCTACTGTCTGAGTCAGTCGTTAGTAGTCTACTGTCTGAGTCAGGCGTTAGTAGTCTACTGTCTGAGTCAGTCGTTAGTAGTCTACTGTCTGAGGCGTTAGTAGTCTACTGTCTGAGGCGTTAGTAGTCTACTGTCTGAGTCAGTCGTTAGTAGTCTACTGTCTGAGTCAGGCGTTAGTAGTCTACTGTCTGAGTCAGTCGTTAGTAGTCTACTGTCTGAGTCGTTAGTAGTCTACTGTCTGAGTCAGTCGTTAGTAGTCTACTGTCTGAGTCAGTCGTTAGTAGTCTACTGTCTGAGTCGTTAGTAGTCTACTGTCTGAGTCAGTCGTTAGTAGTCTACTGTCTGAGTCAGTCGTTAGTAGTCTACTGTCTGAGTCAGTCGTTAGTAGTCTACTGTCTGAGTCAGTCGTTAGTAGTCTACTGTCTGAGTCAGTCGTTAGTAGTCTACTGTCTGAGTCAGGCGTTAGTAGTCTACTGTCTGAGTCAGGCGTTAGTAGTCTACTGTCTGAGTCAGGCGTTAGTAGTCTACTGTCTGAGTCAGGCGTTAGTAGTCTGCTGTCTGAGTCAGTCGTTAGTAGTCTACTGTCTGAGTCAGTCGTTAGTAGTCTACTGTCTGAGTCAGTCGTTAGTAGTCTACTGTCTGAGTCAGTCGTTAGTAGTCTACTGTCTGAGTCAGTCGTTAGTAGTCTACTGTCTGAGTCAGTCGTTAGTAGTCTACTGTCTGAGTCAGTCGTTAGTAGTCTGCTGTCTGAGTCAGTCGTTAGTAGTCTGCTGTCTGAGTCAGTCGTTAGTAGTCTACTGTCTGAGTCAGTCGTTAGTAGTCTACTGTCTGAGTCAGGCGTTAGTAGTCTACTGTCTGAGTCAGTCGTTAGTAGTCTGCTGTCTGAGTCAGTCGTTAGTAGTCTGCTGTCTGAGGCTAATCTACTGTTTAGGAAGCAAAATGTTTTGTCACTCCCCTCATTCAACTCAGAAGTCCCTGGTGATTTGAAGTTGAAGACAAACTAGATCTCAGATCACAGCTAATCAGACTAGTGTGAGTGTCGTCCCGTATGGGGTTTTAGCGAGCTCCCTCTGTCGGCTGGTTGGTATGGTGGGTCCACAAAAACATGGCGCCAATAATCCACTAATTAGACAAGAAGATCCAGGCAGATTGAGCACGCTCGTAACCGACATCTCGTTACGTGGTCGCAGCTGTTGCTGTTGGAAAAGCGTCATTATAGAACCCCAGCAGGACCGCGACGAGGAGCAGGTGTGCAGCTTTAGTTCTGTAGGGAGAACGGTTCTGGAGGCTGTCCTCTCTTCTCTCCTTTCCTCTCTTTTTTCCTCTCCTCTCTTCCTCTCCTCTCCCTCCTCTCTTCCTCTACTCTCCTCCTCTCCTCTCTCCTCCTCCTCTCTTCTTCTCCTCCTCTCCTCTCTTCCTCTCCTCTCTCCTCCTCTCCTCTCCTGGTTCTTCGGTGTGTCCATCCTGGTCAGTATGCAGTGTGAGTGAGAGGCAGCTGTGGCCTCCAGCTGGCCTGGTTCCAAACTCACAGCCAGACGTCACTTCTGCTCCTGTTTGGAATCATCCTCCTCTCTGACCAGACTTGTCCTGGATCATAGCATGATGTCTGCTGGTGTGGGTGTTCTCATTCTTTACTCCCTGACTCTTCCACTCTCTCTGTCTCTCTGTCTCTCTGTCTCTCTGTCTCTCTGTCTCTGTCTGTCTGTCTGTCTGTCTGTCTGTCTGTCTGTCTGTCTGTCTGTCTGTCTGTCTCCTCTCTTTCTACCTGTCTCCCTCTCTCCATTTCTTTCTTTCTCTCTCTCTCTCTCTCCTTCTTTCGATCTCTCTCTTTCTCTCTCACTCCCTCTTCCCCCAATTTCTCTCTCCCCTCTCCCTGTCTCTCTCTCTTTCTCTCTCTCTCCCTGTCTATCTCTCTCTCTGTCTCCTTCTCTCTCTCTCTGTCTCCCTCTGTTTTATCCTTTCTCTCTCTCTCCTTCTCTCTCCCCCTCTTCCCCCAACCCCCCCCCCCCTCCCTGACTCTCTCTCTCTCTCTCTCCACACTCCTCCGCTCCAGCTGGGTAGTACTCCAGACGTAGTGATGTGTGCTTGAAGCCTGTCTAGCTGTGTGTGATGACTAACCCCCCCCCCCCCCCCCCGCCCCCCCCCAGGGCTACCTGCCGGCCAACGCCGAGCGCAGACAGAGCACCCTGCAGAGGAAGAGGCAGGAGTACTTCGGCTTCATCCAGCAGTACTACGACTCCCGCAACGACGAGCACCACCAGGACACCTACCGCCAGGTGAGGCCACGCCTCCACGTCCCCCTCACCCTCCCACCAAGTCGGGCTCTGAACACACACCCTAATAGAAGCACACGTCCAGTTGTCTTTGTCCAAGATGTGTCCTTCCCCCCCTGGTCGTCCCTGGAGGACACATCTTGGACAAAGACAACACACGCGCACGCACACACCTGTCGGCGTGTTTGTGTGCGTGTGTTTGTGTGCGTGTGTTTGTGTGTGTGTGTTTGTGTGCGTGTGTGTGTGTGTGTGTGTGCGTGTGTGTGTGTGTGTGGTCTGGAGTTGGGATTACAGATCCAGTTATGTGGTGATAAAGTGATTTCCTGTTCTGCTCTCAATACTCTGGGTGACCGTGGATGAGACTGCCAGACTCACCCTCTTTACCCGCCTGTCACACACACACACACACACACACACACACACACACACACACACACACACACACACACACACACACACACCGAGACAGTCCCGTCTGCTGCCAAATCACCCCTAGTGTGTGGGTTAGTACTATTTTTCCTCCTCCTCCTCTCCTCCTTCTCTTAATCTTCTCTTCCTCCTCCTCCTTCTTCTCTCCTCCTCCTCTCTTCCCATCATCTCCTCTTACTCCTCCTCCTCTCCTCCTCTTAATCTTCTCTTCCTCTCCTCCTCTTCCTCTCCTCCTCTCCTCCTCTTCCTCCTCCTCCTCTTCTCCTCCTGCTCTTTTTCTCTTCCTCTCCCCTCCACTTCTTCTTCCTCCTCCTCTTCCTCTTCCTCCTCCTCCACCTCCTCCTCTTCCTCCTCCTCCTCCTCCTCTTCCTCCTCCTCCTCCTCCTCCTCCTCCTCTCTGTCAGGTCTGAGGGTGAAGTCTCTTATCAGTGATGAATGGGATGTGAATGGCTGCTCTGTCTTCCTGCCTCTGACATGTCGGATATTTCATCTGTAGATGACAAGCTTGATCTCCAGTTGAGGACTGGGAAAACACACACACACACACACACACACACACACACACACACACACACACACACACACAGATTGTGGTTGATATTGTGGAGTTGTTCAGTGTGGTGTCTAGTGCCCTTCTCCTGTCTAGGTATCCAGCTCCTTCTTGTGTGTGTTTTTGTTTGTGTGTGTGTATGTGGATGTGTATGTGTGTGTGTGTGTGTGTGTACAGGTGTGTGTGTGTGTGTATAGGTGTGTGTGTGTGTGTATAGGTGTGTATATATATATATGTGTGTGTGTGTGTCCATGTCTCAGCTGTTGTTTCATACCAGCAGATCCACATAGACATCCCCAGGATGAGCCCTGAGAGGCTGGTGCTGCAGCCCAAGGTCACAGAGGTAAGACAGGCTGCAGGACCCCACACAGGTGACCCTCCACTGGTCTGGTCTGGCCTGGCCTGGTCTGGTCTGGTCTGGCCTGGCTTGGTCTGGTCTGGTCTGGTCTGGCCTGGTCTGGCCTGGCCTGGTCTGGTCTGGTCTGGTCTGGCCTGGCCTGGCCTGGTCTGGTCTGGTCTGGTCTGGTCTGGCCTGGCCTGGCCCGGTCTGGTCTGGCCCGGTCTGGTCTGGCCCGGTCTGGTCTGGTCTGGTCTGGTCTGGTCTGGCCTGGCCTGGCCCGGTCTGGTCTGGCCCGGTCTGGTCTGGCCCGGTCTGGTCTGGTCTGGTCTGGCCTGGCCTGGTCTGGTCTGGTCTGGTCTGGTCTGGCCCGGTCTGGTCTGGTCTGGTCTGGTCTGGTCTGGCCTGGTCTGGCCTGGTCTGGTCTGGTCTGGTCTGGTCTGGTCTGGCCCGGTCTGGTCTGGCCCGGTCTGGTCTGGTCTGGTCTGGCCTGGTCTGGCCTGGCCTGGCCTGGCCTGGCCTGGCCTGGTCTGGTCCGGTCCGGTCCGGTCCGGGTCTGGTCTGGCCTCGTCTCATCAGCCTGTCTGTGTTCGTCCGTACGTCCGTCATCCAAGGGTCTAAGCTCTGAAACAGGTGCTTGTGGTCATGCTAGGCTCTCCATTTACACACACACACACACACACACACACACACACACACACACACACACAGAGCGATGGAGAGAGCCAACATCACCGCCTCCACCCTGTTCAGAATCTAAACCTCAGCTCTCTTCAATCTGCCCTGGATCCAGGACTCGCATCAACTAACCGGCCCTCTCTCCTCCCTCCTCCTCTCCTCCTCCTCTCCTCCTCTCCTCCTCTGAGCCGGCCGGAGCCCTGGTAACCCTGTGCTCTGTGTTTCTTCTCTTCCCTGCAGATTCACATTGACATACCGAGAACTAATCCCCTCATTCCTCTATTTCAACAAGCTTCTGTCCAAGAGGTGAGATGCTCTCACACACACTCACCCTTCTCTCTCTCTCTCTCTCTCTCTCTCTCTCACACACACACACACGCATGCACACACACGCACGCGCAAACACACACACACACTGCATCATGCATGCGCTCCCTCTCTCCTCTCTCCTTGCCTGCTAGAGTCAGTGAGAAAAAAATGAAAACGGAAGTGTTTTTTGGGGGGTGCAAGATACAAGGAGGGGTGTGTGTGCGCGTGTATACGTGCATGTGCGTGTGTGCGCGTGTGTGTGGAGGGACACTCAGATTACCCCCCCCCACCCCCCCCCCCCACACACACACACACACACACACCTGCTGGGTTTCAGGCTCGCTGTGAAAAATCAGTTGATCCAGACAATGACAGAAACATGACACCGGGAGGGAGTGAGGGTGTGTGTGATGATCGGCTGGTACAGCCTGGAGGAGGAGGAGGAGGGAGAAGGAGGAGGAGGAGGGAGAAGGAGGAGGAGGGAGGAGGGAGAAGGAGGAGGCTCTTGATTTAAGCCGAAACTTCGAGTCTCCTCATTCATCAGGGCTGACAGTAAAGTGCAACATAATACCCTGAAATACGGATGGAGCAGAGAGGAAGAGAAGAAAGGAGGAGAGAGAGAGGAGGATAACGGAGGGAGAGAGAGAGAGAGGGAGGATAACGGAGGGAGAGAGAGAGAGAGAGAGAGAGAGAGAGGGGGAGGATAACGGAGAGAGAGAGAGAGAGAGAGAGGATAACGGAGGGAGAGAGAGAGAGAGGGAGAGAGAGAGGGAGGATAACGGAGGGAGAGAGAGAGAGAGGGAGGATAACGGAGGGAGAGAGAGAGAGAGAGAGAGGGAGGATAACGGAGAGAGAGAGAGAGAGGGAGGATAACGGAGGGAGAGAGCGAGAGAGAGAGGGAGGATAACGGAGGGAGAGAGAGAGGGATAGATGGGGAGGATAACGGAGGGAGAGAGAGAGAGAGAGGGAGGATAACGGAGGGAGAGAGAGAGAGAGAGAGAGGGAGGATAACGGAGGGAGAGAGAGAGAGGAATATATGGGGAGGATAACGGAGAGAGAGAGAGAGAGAGAGAGAGAGAGAGGGAGGATAACGGAGGGAGAGAGAGAGATAGAGATAGGGTGGATAACGGAGGGAGAGAGAGAGAGAGAGAGAGAGGGAGGGAGGATAACGGAGGGAGAGAGAGAGGGAGGATAACGGAGAGAGAGAGGAGAGAGGGAGGAAGGATAACGGGGAGAGAGAGAGAGAGAGAGAGGGAGGGAGGATAACGGAGGGAGAGAGAGAGAGAGGGAGGATAACGGAGAGAGAGAGAGAGAGAGAGGGAGGATAACGGAGGGAGAGAGAGAGAGAGAGAGGGAGGATAAGGGAGGGGGAGAGAGAGAGAGAGAGAGAGAGAGAGAGAGAGAGAGGGAGGATAACGGAGAGAGAGAGAAAGAGAGGAGGATAACAGAGGGAGAGAGAGAGAGAGAGAGGGGGAGAGGGAGGATAACGGAGGGAGAGAGAGAGAGAGAGAGAGGGAGGGAGGATAACGGAGGGAGAGAGAGAGAGAGAGGGAGGATAACGGAGGGAGAGAGAGAGAGAGGGGGAGAGGGAGGATAACGGAGGGAGAGAGAGAGAGGGAGGATAACGGAGGGAGAGAGAGAGAGTAGTTGGTTGGTGAAAGTTGTTGAAGTGTTGCAGAGGGGAGAAGGGGTCCAAGAGAAGCGATGAGAGATTGATGGTACGGCTGTTGGGTTCGACTGAGCCCACGGGACAGAGGGGCGGGGTTGCTTGATTGTAAATTGCGTGCTTCCCTCTGACAGCTTGGGCTGCATGCCTGCGCACACACACACACACACACACACACACACACACACACACACACACACACACACACACACACACACACCTCTCGGTCTCCTTTCCTCCCTCTTTAACCGATCAAATTTCCATGTGAAAATTCAAAAATCCATTATTTAACGCTCAATCAATTCCAATGAATGTTCCGTTGATTAAGTTGGGAATTGGGGAGGGTCGGAGCCTTCTGTAGATTTTTAAAATCCAGTCCACCACCACGTAGGTGGTTGTACTTACGCATGTATAAAACATCGCACAACTTGAATTAATTCCTTATTTGCGTTTGCCATGTCTCATCAGTGCGTTGTTTGCACCTCAGTGGATAGCAGTGCTGTAGCACTTTACTCCCTTCTGACTTCCTCCACTAGCTTGGCAACAGCACCAGTTAACCCACAGTACTAGAATGTTAGTTACCCCACAGTACTAGAATGTTAGTTACCCACAGTACTAGAATGTTAGTTACCCCACAGTACTAGAATGTTAGTTACCCCACAGTACTAGAATGTTGGTTACCCCACAGTACTAGAATGTTAGTTACCCCACAGTACTAGAATGTTAGTTACCCCACAGTACTAGAATCTTAGTTACCCCACAGTACTAGAATGTTAGTTACCCCACAGTACTAGAATGTTGGTTACCCCACAGTACTAGAATGTTAGTTACCCCACAGTACT
>NW_028176289.1:2500-7500 GCF_949987555.1 Borostomias antarcticus
GGCAGCCCACTGCTCCTGGCTGCCCCTGGAGGAGGAGACTGAGGAGGCAGCCCACTGCTCCTGGCTGCCCCTGGAGGAGGAGACTGACGAGGCTGCCCACTGCTCCTGGCTGCTCCTGGAGGAGGAGACTGACGAGGCTGCCCACTGCTCCTGACTGCCCCTGGAGGAGGAGACTGAGGAGGCAGCCCACTGCTCCTGGCTGCCCCTGGAGGAGGAGACTGACGAGGCAGCCCACTGCTCCTGACTGCCCCTGGAGGAGGAGACTGAGGAGGCAGCCCACTGCTCCTGGCTGCCCCTGGAGGAGGAGACTGACGAGGCTGCCCACTGCTCCTGGCTGCTCCTGGAGGAGGACACTGACGAGGCTGCCCACTGCTCCTGGCTGCCCCTGGAGGAGGACACTGACCAGGCTGCCCACTGCTCCTGGCTGCCCCTGGAGGAGGACAAGCACGGATGGGAGAAATGCAGAGGAGAAATTCCACCGGCGACCACTGAGATGTGTGTGTGTGTGTGTGTGTGTGTGTGTGTGTGTTGTGTGTGTGTGTGTGTGTTGTGTGTGTGTGTTGTGTGTGTGTGTGTGTGTTGTGTGTGTGTGTGTGTGTGTGTTGTGTGTGTGTGTGTGTGCGTGGTGTGTGTGTGTGTGTGTGTGTGTTGTGTGTGTGTGTTGTGTGTGTGTGTGTGTGTTGTGTGTGTGTGTGTGTGTTGTGTGTGTGTGTGTGGTGTGTGTGTGTGTGTGTGTGTGTGTGTTGTGTGTGTGTGTTGTGTGTGTGTGTTGTGTGTGTGTGTGTGTGTGTGTGACGTGTGGTCAATAAAGACCCTCGAGGTCCAGAAATGATTAAATTATTATTATTAAGGCTGGAGCTGGGGATGAGGCTGGGGATGAGGCTGGGGATGAGGCTGGGGATGAGGGGGCTGGGGATGAGGCTAGGGATGAGGAGGCTGGGGATGAGGCTAGGGATGAGGAGGCTGAGGCTGAGGGGGATAGGGCTGAGGGGGCTGGAGATGAGGGGGCTGAGGGGGATAGGGATGAGGGGGCTAGGGATGAGGGGGCTAGGGATGAGGGGGCTGAGGATGAGACTGAGCCCCCGGGTGTGGGGCTGCTGGAGCAGGGCGGTAAGGGAAAGCAGGCTCCGTCAGCAGCGGGTTCAGACCAGATCATTATGAGATTTGTTCTAAAGAGGGCTGGTTAACCACATTAGGCACCGCTGATGGGAGCTCAATGGCCTCCGGGGCTCCTGGAGGTTTGTTGAGGCCTGGTGAGGTTCAGAGGTCACTGGGTGATGAATCACAGACGCTGCGGGGGGGAGCCCCCAAGGCCAGCCTCCCTCCAGCAGGCCGGCCATGGTAAACACGGGGCCGCACTACTGCTGTACACACACACACACACACACACACACACACACACACACACACACACACACACACACACACACACACACACACACACACACACACACACAGTGTGTATCTCTGTTTCGTGGTTATTAGTGACATTGGTTTATAATTGAAAGTATCATGCATTCTTTCTCACCGTGTCCTCGTCCCCACCAGTGACAGATGTAGAGCCTGATGGACCAGTCAAACTGAACTGCTCTGTCCATCTGTGATGGGTCTTCTGCAGGGTGTCACCCCCTCCAGAGCTGGGTGGACGAGGCAAGGACAGAGCTGCTACCAGGTCGGCACAAAACCTAGCTGTGACCACTCTGGCCACTGTACTCTTTGGGACAGCTTTACAGACATTTTTCTGTACCCTTCTCCACATCTATGCCTTGACACAATCCTGCTTCTGAGGTCTGCAGATAATTCCTTTGACCCCTGGTTTGGAGTTTCTCTGAGATGCACTGTGAACTGTGTGACCTTATATAGGCAGGGGTTGGCAATCCCCAATTATGTCCAATCAATTGAATTTACCACAGATGGACTCAAATTAAGTTGTAGAAACATCTCAAGCAGTATCAGTGGAAACAAAATGCACCTCAGCTCTTGGGTGTCATATCAAAGAGTGTGCATACTTGTCTACTTGACTTACTGACTGACTGAGGCTTCGTTTACACATACACGGGTATTTACATAAACGTATATTTCCCCCTCTCCGTTTAAAAAAATAAAATCGTGCACACGAACCCGCATAAATATGCCGCCACCCGCATAAATACGCCACCAAGAGCACTCTACGCCTGTAGGGGGCGGTGTAACGAGAAGCACGAAGACACATTATCATAATAAAGCAGTTGTATTTGCAAATGCAAACACACCAACAGACTTTGCATTAACATAAAACGAACATCGCTTTAGTGCCCATGATTATTAGAGCACGTCAGAGGAGCAAACACACCGTAAACAAAGGTCAAACACACTGTAAACAAAGGTCGCACACTTGACGCAATGCATTTTCTGTCGCATACATGACGTAAATCTGAGAAAAAACTGAGTTTTCCTAAATCTCCACTTTGGCCGGAGTTTTTAAAACATTTGTTTTCAGTGGGTTAAAACCTCCGTTTGCGTGTGAACGACAGGTACAAACGCAGATAAATATCACGGTTTTCCCAGATCCGCGGCTACGTGTAAACAAGGCCTGAGAGCCAGGGCTCTGGGTCGAGCCAGGGAACCAAACCCAGTCCAAAAACAACAACAAGGGAGAGAAGCCAGAGAACCAGAGAACCAGAGAACCAGACTGGATGGGCACATCCGGTGCCAGGGAATACACCTACCCATAACGCCTAACCATTACCATACGTAACTGTAACCCAAGCCCTAAACCCTATAAAATGTCCCCACAAGAACACACACACACACCTACACACACACCTACACGCCTACACACACACACACACACACACACACACACACACACACATCCCCTCCCATCAGACGTTACAGTGATTTCATTAACAGACATCCTTTTTCCAACACCTCAGCCCATGTTTGACATAACATCCATTTAGATTTGACTGAGGCAGTCCAGGTGTAATGTGCTGAGGGATCCACTAGCAGCGGTCCAAACCCCAGGCTTTCTGGGGGATTTTCCTAATCACTAATCCTTCTATCCTTACTACGACACCCTGTCAGAACCATGGAGCCATTAAGATAGATATAAAATACATAGAACACCATGTCTGGGTTGGAAAGACTGGAGGAGTGTAATAATGATTTAATGGTGTGTAATTCAAAACCTTTATAGCTTTCACCATAAAGATTATTTAGCAATTCTGCCACTTCAAAAATCCACATAGAGATTTTCTGCACTGTATGAAGAATATGGTCTTAATAAGTGTACTACCAGGCATGGTGGTTGGCAATGTTCAGCAGCTAGGCCTCACATACCAGTATCCAGACCAGTATCAAGACATTGTGCTCATATCCTTATAATGGCCATTTCAAAGCTTTTGATACAAAAAAAAGTTCATATCAGGGTGTCTTTCCTTTCGACCTAAAATGGTGGCAGATAATCAAAGACAGAAGCAGTCACATAATCAGATACGCAGACTTTGAGTTCACACTGTTTGGCTGACCTCAGTTCTCCTGCCTCGAACTCCGGCTCCAGTCTGTCCGACGGATGCATAGCAACGGACAAAGCCAAGACAAACAGGAACTTTGGCATTATTGAAATGTTTTATCTCCATCTCTTCTGCTCTCTGGATGGTTAATGGTGGATTGGGAGCTCTGGTGTTTCCACCGAGCAGAAATGTCTCAGTCAGGGGCTTAAGGAGGGATTTGGTCTCAGATTACGTACTCTGTGGCTCATTTAGTCTTTGAATCCACAGTCCTCGAAACAAAAGTACATGTGGACATGTCCAGTGATATGATAATAGCATGAAATGTGAAACATATTTCAAAGGAAATGTCAACCACAGACCATGTTGAGGACTTGAATTCGTAGAGAAGTCAGTGGCTACGCTCAGAGAGAGATGGCAGCGCAGAAACACTGTTGGGACGCACATTGTTGGAACAGGCATTGTGGGACAGTTGGAAGTTATGAAAGATGACTCAATGGGATGTGAATGTGAGCTCTGGTCCAGCGGCGTCAGTCTCTCCCTCATGCCCTGTCAGGAACCATTCATTTCAACGGTCATTTTTTTCCGATCAGTCTGCTTTTCAGTATCTGCCGATATTATTTCATTACCAGATTTTTGACGGGGGGGGGGGGGGGGGGGGGGGGAGAGGCAGGCCATTCACCGCGAGCCAGGCCCGTTAACGCTCCAGGCCACCGGGAAAACTCCCGGTGCTCCCGATGGCCAGTCCGCCCCTGTATTACTCACCGAAGTCAAGACTCACAGAAGTTTTCGAGCTTTCAACAACCCCACCTTTTATATAAAAAAAACTTTTTTGCACTTAAATAGCACACACACTACCCAGATAGCAAGGCTAGGCTCTTGTGGTTTAGTTCTGGCCCATATATGGCCCAGATCCGCTTGCTATCTGGGTAGCCTGGCTTCGTGTTTTCACTTCACTGAGTAAGAGCACACGGACTGAAAATAGAGAATGGAGAAATGATCTTTAGGAGAGATAGTGACCCCTGACCTGGACCAGAGCTCACTTCCATGTCTTGATTGAGAAATCCCCCCTTCAAAGATTCAAGCTTTTCACACCTCACCTAATGGAGGTGAGGATAAAACAAACCTACTTAACCAACTGATTAATAGCATTTAGTGATCTTACAAAAGTTGTATGTCACATTATATGCCTTCTCCAAACTTTGAGTTTCGTAATATGCCAAAAAAATTAAAAACACACTTTTCTTAAAAAAAAAAAGAGATTTTGATTTTGTGCAAAAGGGGCACATGACATTTTATTTATTTTTTATTTAACCTTTATTTAACCAGATAAAAAGCATTGAAATAAAATCTCTTTTACAATACTGACCTGGCCAAGAAGGCAGCAAAGTTTCACATTGAAAGACACAAGGACATATAAAATACAGAGAACGACACAACTAAATATACAAAAGCCATGGGGCACGTGGGAACAATAAGAAATTAAGGTGTATTACTACATGAGCAGCT
>NW_028176288.1:0-11000 GCF_949987555.1 Borostomias antarcticus
ACCGTGCAGGGGCAGGGCATGTGGATTCAGTGTTTCCGGAAACAGATTGGCGTTTGACTTACTCATGGCTTTTGTGGAGTGCATGACTGTACCTCCTGCAGACAAGTGAAAGCAGGGGCAAGTATCGCACGGCTCAGGCTGGTCATTTCGGTCAGTACCGGTGTCAGTACAGGGTAGATCCTCTGAATATAGTCATCACTGCTTTCCCCCCTGAGTCGGAAGTTATCACCGGAAAAGGCTTTATAGGCTGCTTTTTCTGCTTTACTTGGGTTGTCGTCAGGATTGGTATTGAGCCAGCTATAGGCGGTTTCCGGGAACCAAGGCAGGGGCATGGTTTGTCCTAGGTGGAAGTAGTGTAAAAGGGTTGCCAGATACTTTTCTGCCTCATATGGGGTAATCACTGGCAGTAATCTCTCTTTCTCAGGATCAAAAACACGCGTAGCTGTTGGTTTTCTGGTCATACAGAGACAAAGGTGTTCAATCCAGCTTCTGATCAGGTCTGTACCTTTAAAGCTAGCTGGACGATAACGGATCATTTCTGAAGAAGAGAGCCATTTTAGCCAGCCTGTCAGGCGAACACCGGTTACTTGGAGTTCGTGGTGATTGATAAGTAAGTTTACCTCTTGGTCATAGAAAGTCATAGCTTTGAGATTTACCAGCTTGCCTGCCATTGGTGTCAGGGCTTTTATCTGCTCTTCCAGCATGAGTTGCCCAAATCCAGAATGAGGCAGGTCACCTGCAGACTGTAATCGTTTGAGCAAGTCCTCTACTTGCTCTCCGGCAATAAGGCTTTCTAGGAGTTCAACCTTGAGCTGATAGTTTTCCAAAGGTCCCATAGAGAAGGTCTCAGTATCCTCCAGAGCCTGATCCTGTGGTGAAAAATAGACTTTCAGGCGGCGGTTGAAGAAATAGCGGCATGGATTGCTGTAAAAGCGCAGCAGTTCAGCAAGCTCTACCTCATTCTTGTTGAAGTCTTCTTCAGGCGTTAGTGGTTTCTGAATAAATGGTGGTGGAACCTCTTCATTTCTGTTTGCTGCGGGGAGCCACTCTTTGGTATAGCTGAACAATCTCTGACTACTGGCTGCCAGAGCTGCATTGGGTAAAAAGTTGCTGGGGCTGAAAGGCTGCAATGGATGTTCAATGACCAGCTGTTCAGGGGGTAAACCAAAGCCTTGTTTGCAGTAGTTAAGTAGCTCTGTGATGAGTACTGAAGGGATCTTCTTGCTATTATCATGTATGCGTCGTCCTACATAGCTTATGTAGAGAGCTTCCTGAGCTGAAAGCAGGGCTTCCAGAAACAGATATAGGTCATCTTCCCTGCATGAACGGTCCCCACGGCGACCATGTTGTGCAATCAGGTCAAATCCGGCAGGTGCAATGCTCCGAGGATACGCACCATCATTCATGCCGAGAAGACAAACAACCTTGAAGGTGATGGAACGCATAGGCATCAGTGTACAGAAATTGACCTGTCCTGCCAGGAAGCGTTTACTGTTTCGTTCCTGGGCCAGACGGTCTGTCAGATAGCTGATAAATACCGTTCTGGACAATGGGTGGCAGTATCCAGCGTCCTGCAGCTGCTCATACAGGTGGGAAATGGTATCTCGAACCAGTTTGAGCGCAGACTCGTCGTCCTCTGAGCCGGTGTCGAAGAAACGATCGAGAAGATCATTGGTAAATTGAATCCAGCCTTTAATAGAACGGCTCTGATCCAGCTCATTGAGCAACTCTTCTGCGGCATCAATAAAACTGGCTAGGTGTCCGGCTAGAGCTGCACTCATACCCTGCACGGAATCAAGTGGTAAGATCTTGTTGTATACCCCTGAACTTTGAGGCATGGCATAGCCAAGCAGCATGCGACGGATACCAAAAAGCCATGAGTTTGCTTTGAGTTCTGGCAGGTCGAAGCTAGTTTGGTGGTCAGGTGTCAAGCCCCAGCGGATACTTGAATCATTGGTCCACTGTCTGAGTACGCTCATATCGCTGGGCCTGAGCTTAAAGCGGCTCTGGATAGCTGGTACTTCAAGTAACTCCATGATTTCAGGGGCAGAGCATCGACTCTTATCAAGTTCTAGTAGTTTTATAAAAGCGGAGAGAATATGGTGCTCACTTTTGGCACTGACATCAGAGATGGCATAGGGAATACGGCGCTGATCATCAATGCTGCCAAACACAGCCTGAATCCATGGCGTGTAGCCATCTATATCCGGAAGCATGACCACAATATCCTTTGGCGTCAGTTCAGCGTTCTGTTCGAACATGTTCAACAAGCGGTCATAGAGTACTTCCACTTCTCTCAGTGGGCTGTGACAGTTATGGAATTGCAAAGATGGGTCTACCCCAAGCTTGGTTTGCATACCTGGAGCTGTTCTATCGTGCAGTTCAAAAATATCCTTCTGGATATTGCCCAGCAGATGACCATTGTGGTCACTTACAAAGACATCAATATCAAATGCATCAAGGCCGTGTAACTGGTGGAAATAATCTCTGCCTAGTTTACCCATGGAGCCCAGCAGTGGGTTACCGATGGTGTCCAGATTTTCCAGTGAGAGTCCTTCCTTGCTGAACCACCCTTTATCATGGGTATTTTGTTTTTTCCTGTGCAGTAATGTGCGGGCGGACAGTTTGCGTAAGTACTTGGGGTCTCGTTCATCTCCCCAGTAGTGTTGGCATGGGTTGGTGACCATCAAATGGACATCGCATTGGCTGGCCATTGACTCCAAGGATTCTACAAAGGGTGGTGGAAGCGCTGAAATACCAAAAACAAAAAGCCTTTTGGGAAGCTGCAAATCGCTGCTCTTGTCTGTCATTAATTGGAGGAAACGGTGATGCATATTTGCCATGTGCCACGGGGACTGGCCTAATTCAGCGGTTCTTGACACTAGAGCTCGCCATAACCTAGGTTGCCATGGCTGCTCTGAGGTGATGTGGGGGAGATCGTTCTCCTGTTCCCAGTCGAGAATCCAGTCAGGGCGGTAAACCAAGTATTGGTCGAAGATATCTGCAATTTTACCTGATAGTTGAAATTTTCTGATATCGTCGCAATCACTGGCCAGATATTGTGCTAATGAAAAGAATTCTGGTTCTTCTTTCAGAGATTTAAGAAGGTCCATCAGCTTCCATGCCATTGATTCTTTATTGAAAGCTGAGCGACGAGGCACATTGGGTAATACTTGTGTATACATTTGCCAGAGAAAACTGGCTGGTAGAGGGAAGTTAATCCCAGCGGCGATACCAAGCCCTTTTGCCAGTTCCAGTCTAAGCCATTGTGCCATTCCTAGACTTTGAACCAGAATTTGTTCATCCTCCAAAGGGTTTGCTGGCTGGTTCTGGCGGAAAAGTTCTACCAGTAGGTCTTTTAAGACATCTAGGTGATTTGAATGGTATATGGTCAGCACAGGAAACGCCGTCAGTAACATACAGATAAATGCTACTGTCGGCGGTATCCAGCACGCTGTCAATCGGCTTTAAGTTATATCAGGCTTGCCCACGGCGGACCAGATTGTTGAGCAATTCAGTTTTATTTTTAGTGTTAGTCTTCTGACTGGTTTTTGTTGATCCACTGTATTGAGCAGATATTTCTTTTTCAGCTTTTTGTAAAAGAGCAAGATCAGGGTTGATTTTCTGCAGGAAGCGTTGGCCGCATCCATCGCTCAAATGCAATTTTCTCTTTAATAATCGCATTAAATCCATCAACGATTTAGCCTGTGCAATGGCTTTGTTGCTGGCATCAACCTGTTTTATGGATGATTGTTCGGTTTCCATGGCCTTCACCTGATAGTTATTCTCTTTGTTATTCTAGCAAATAACCTAATTTACCCTCTCTTTAATAGGTGATTGTCTTGATTCAGGGTAATATAGCCACGCGCTCCCGGTTCCCTGACTTATTTCTAATTACTATGCCCTTCGCACTGAGCCGTTATTTCCGATCGATTTCATGGACTTTGCTATTCCTACTGCTTGTTTTACTTATGCTGTCTATCAGTGGCAGTCTTGATGTGGATGGTAGTGAAAAGCCTGGCAAAATTGCTTATCCCACAAATGAACCGCCATGGACGGTTACAAATGATAAGGGGCAGCCTGATGGTCTGTTTCATGATTTATGGCAGCTATGGTTGGTGAAAAATAATATTCCTATTCAGTTTCTATCATCTAAACAGGGGCACATTAAGGAACAGCTGGAGCGGTCAGAAGTTGATGTTTTGGCTCATGTCCCACTAAGTCTTCAAGGTGAACTCCTCACTGATGATGCAAAAAGTACACTGATCTACAAGTTTGTACCAATACTCTTTGTGGAAAAAAGTCACCAGATCAATAGTTTCACGGAAGCGCTTGATACCATCATGATAGGGTATGTAGAAGGGCATAACTGCCACCCATATCTGGAAAAGTTTCATGCGGCGGTAATGGTTGTTCCGTTTACCTCTTATTCCGCAATGGTCAGTGCGTCAATGAACCGTGAGGTTGATGCGATACTCGGTGGACGTGCAAGCTTAAGTTACTATCTGACAAACTCTGGTGTTGAAGAGGAATATCAGGTTATTCAAGCACCTTTGAACCAGGTTGAGATAAAAACCGCCATCGCTACTGGCCGATCTGATCTTGTTAGCATTATTGAAAAAGGGATGGCTAAAGTCTCAAATCAGGACAAAGCTAACCTTATCGAAGACTGGTTCAGATTTACCACTTGCGACCAAGAAAGCCTAGTGGTTGCCCTTGATGCCGGCCTTGCTCCATTGTCTTTTATCAATGCACGAGGAAAACCACATAGCTTATTTGTTTATATCTGGCACCTATGGTCTGAAAAACCTTGTAAGCCTGTTCGTTTCATAGTTAGTTCCATGGACGAAAGGATTAATTCCTTAAAAGAGTGGAAGGTTGATGCTATTGCTGCAGTATCGCCGACCATGGAACGAAGCCAGTGGATGGTGTTATCAAACACTTATTATGGTTTGAATACGCTGATTTACTTTAGGCAAAAAAGTAAGCTGAATGATCAGGGAGCAGAACTGAGTGATAAAAGGTTAATGGTAGTTCGTTCATCCAGTCATGAAGAGTGTGCACGACGCTGGCTCTCTGATGATTGCCATGTAGTACTGCCACGTGTTTCGGAGTTGATGAGTAGCTTATTTTCCGGACAAATAGATGCTTTCTTTGTAGAGCCCGTCATCGTTTGCTTAGCACTGAATCAACATGGGTTGGCTGGTGAAGTTAGTTCGAGTGAGTATTTTAATCTGAATGAAGTTGTTGGTGCTGACATTTTGCTGAATAGTTCTACTGAATTATTGCCTGTCCTGAATGATGGTTTCAGAGCCATTTCACCAGATGAATATCGTCAGTTAGAAAATCGATGGATTGTTGGTAATCAGAATCGTTATTTTCGTAGAAGTGGTTCTGTAGTGGAACTGAATGATTCAGAGCTACGCTGGTTATGGGAAAATCCGGTAGTGAGCATACTGGTTGATAATAACAAGCCTCCATTCTCTTTTATAAATAGTAGAGGTCAGTGGCAAGGTATAGCCATAGATTACCTAAAGCTATTGGAAGACCGGCTTGGGATAACCTTTCAACTTCATCATGATCGCGTTTGGACTGATGCTTTAAGTCAGGCCTATCGCCACGAGGTTGATGCTGTCGAGATGCTGCAAAAAACGGATGAGCGAAGCGGTTACTTGAATTTTACCAAGCCAATGCTGAGTGTCCCTACAGTCATTTTCGCTGGTGTGTACGATAACAGTATTTACTCCTCAGTTCACCAGAACGGAAAGAAAGTAGGCTTTACCTCTGGCTATGTAACCTATGAGATATTTCGTAAGGAATATCTTGGAATACATTTTGTCAATATTCCTGATATCGCGAGTGGCTTGAATCAGGTCGCCAGCGGTGTACTTGATGCAATGATTGTCAATCTTGCATTTGGCAGTTATGAAATTGAGTGGATGAATAATGCCAATTTACAGGTGGTGGCTGAAGCTGGCTTTAACTACGAGTTCAGTATGGCCTCAAGGAATAACTCACCTGAACTGACCGTTATTCTTGAAAAAGCCATATATACCATCACCCCAGAGGATCGTGAGGCTCTTGAAAGTAGCTGGCTTCCTATTCAGGGGTGGATGTGGCGGCCAAATAAAGAGTTATTTATTGGCTTAGTATTGATTTTGGTGACACTTATTCTGATTGTTTACTGGAATCGCCGTCTGACCGTAGAGATTGCCGACCGGGAAAAAGCTGAAGAAGGGCTACGGAGGCGTTCAGAGTTGGATAGGTTGCTCAGTTATATTTCTAGGCACTTTATGGATCAGCCGGTTCATGAGGCCAATGACTATTTCCTCAGTCAGCTTGGGAACTATCTCAATGCTGAAGCGGTTTGTATTTTTTCGTGGGAGCCAAGAGCTCGAATCAAACATTGCTGGTCACGTAGAAATAACCAGAACCAGGTCGCATTTGAAACGCTATTTGATCATGACTTTACCAGCGTATACGGCGAGGTACAGAAGGATCAGGTCAATATTCTGATTCGTGATGAAGTGCTGCAAAAGGGTGATCTAGAAGGTGCGGCTATTCTTGATCGATTAGAGATCACTATGGCGATCTACGCTCCTATGATGTTGTCTGGTCGAGTGGTAGGAGGTATTGGCCTGATCAATATTCCTGAGAAATACCAAGTCTATATCAATGAAATGGATTTGCTTCATAGAATTGGTGAGCTGGTTGCCGTTGCCCGTGATCGGCAGAATGCAGAGGATGCCTTAAGAGTCAGTGAGGAGCGCTACCAGTTAGCGATGGATGCCGCTTCCGATGGTTTATGGGATTGGGATGTTAAGCATGACTGTATGTATTTGAGCCCACGTTACCAGACCATGTTTGGTTATCAGTCCGGCGAGTTACTTCATACTATTCGTGCATGGCGACGGCTGCTTCATCCGGAAGACAAGGCGTTGGCCATCAAGTTTTTTGAACATCAGCTGGCAACGTCGGATAACTCTTTCCAGTTTGTTTACCGTATACGCAGGAAAGACAGCAGCTACGCCACAGTTCGTAGTAATGGCAAAGTGGTTTTCAGAGATGATATGGGACAGCCCATGCGTGTAATCGGTACCGTGGTGGATATTACCCACCAGATAGAAAGAGAACGAGAGCTATCTATGGCTCGTTTCTCACTGGATAATGCGGGTGACCATATTCATTGGTTCCGTCGTGATGGTTATCACAAGTATGTTAACGAATCTGCCTGTAAAGCGCTGGGTTTCTCTCAGGAAAAGTTGATGCAGAAATCCATTATGGATATTAACCCTGCTGTGACGCGAAGTTCCTGGAAAAAACTATGTGAGCAATTGGTTCTCAGAAAGGGTATGACTTACGAAACATTAAGAAAGACCTCTGATGGGACTGTTTTCCCGGTCGAAGTGACTGCGAATTATATGGAATATGAAGGGGAAGGGTATCTGTTTGCGTCTGGGCGGAATATAACTGATCGTAAACAGGCTGAAGAGGCTTTACATAAAGCGAAAGAAGTTGCAGATCAGGCGAACCAAGCCAAGAGTAATTTTCTTGCCAATATGAGTCACGAGATTCGGACACCGATGAATGCGATCATTGGTCTTAGTCATCTGGTTCAGGAGACAGAACTTTCTTACCAGCAAAGGGATTATGTCAGTAAAATCCAAACCTCTGCTCATGACCTTCTGGGCATCATTAACGATATCCTTGATTTCTCAAGAATAGAAGCTGGTAAGCTCAATATGGAAAGTATTGAGTTTGACCTCGGTGGTGTTTTTGACAATGTATATAATTTTAGCAGTATCAAGGCAAAAGAGAAGGGGCTTACTTTAACTTATGATATTCAGCCTGATGTGCCACGGCAGTTGAAAGGCGATCCTCGCAGGCTGGGTCAAGTCTTGATCAACCTGACGCACAATGCGTTGAAGTTTACCAGTGAAGGTGATGTGAATGTTTCTGTACAGTTGTTTTCAAGCCGACAGAATCTAGTCAGACTGGAGTTTGCGGTAGCTGATACTGGGATCGGGATCAGCAAACAGCAACAAGGTAAGTTATTTCAGTCATTTTCTCAGGTTGATGGTTCTACAACGAGAAAGTTTGGTGGAACAGGTCTTGGGCTGGCTATTTGTAGAAGCTTGGTGCAGATGATGAACGGTGATATTTCCGTTGAGTCAGAGCTTGGTAAAGGTAGCACCTTCAAGTTTGTGGTTGAGCTTGTTATTGCACATCAGGCACCAATATTGGAAAGGTCTCTGGCAGGCGTACGTGTTCTTGTCGTTGATGATCATGCCGAAGCTAGAGCATTACTTATCAGTAATTTGAAAATGTCTGGATGTGAAATCTGGAAAAAAGGGCATGGCGACGCAGCTCTAGCGCTTCTAAAGCAAAAGAATACAAACGAGCAGGATGCTATTTCTCTGGTACTGCTTGATTGGAGGATGCCGGATCTTGATGGTATTGAGTTAGCAGAAAGCATCCATAAGTTGAATCTTGCTGTAGAGCCCAAGCTGCTTATGGTCTCTGCTTATGGTCTGGAAGAAGTGATGGCAAGAGCCTCAGACGAGGTTGATGCTTTTCTTATTGAGCCAGTTAATCGTTCTGTTTTGGTTGAAACCATTCTGAGAATATTGAACTGTAAGAGTTCGCAGGAACCTGAAGTTATTGAAGATGCCAGCTTTTGTGAGATTATGACTAGGGGGCGGATATTGCTGGTTGAAGATAATGAGATTAATCGTCAGGTGGCTCGGGAACTTCTTGAGGGAATGGGCCTTGATGTGGTGATGGTAACGAATGGTGCTGAAGCGGTAGAGCTGGTAAGAACTAAAGATTTTGATCTAGTCTTTATGGATATTCAAATGCCTGAAATGGATGGCTACCAAGCAACGAGGATGATTCGAAGACAGCTTGGTAAAGATAAGATAATTATTATTGCCATGACCGCTCATGCTATGACTGGTGATCGAGAACGCTGTCTTCAAACTGGAATGAATGATCATATCTCAAAGCCTTTGAATCCTGATGCTCTGAAGCAGATGGTTCGTCACTGGTCGCAGGTTGGAGAAACTGATGTGCTTCATTCAATGGATATGGAACAAGAGATCTATCAGTCTTCCTGCTTGATGCTGCCTGGTATTGACGTGGATGAGGGGCTTGGAAGGTTACAGGGCAATCAGTTGCTTTATGAAAAGCTGCTGACGGACTTCTACAAAGGACAAAAAGAATATGTGATTCAATTACATGGGTACTTGGAAACTGGCCAATGGCAGGAAGCTGGTCAGTTGCTGCACGCTTTGAAAGGGGTTGCTGGAACTTTGGGGGCAAAACGGCTGCATGAACTGGCTTTCCAAGTTGAGAATAGTTTGCGGCGACAATTGGAAATGCCAGATAGCTCTTTAATGGATACCTTCGTATTTGCTTTTGAACAGGTTATGGAGGGGTTGGAGCAGCTACCACCGGTAAAAGGAGATCTTGAGCCTGCTGGAGAAGGAGTGATTGAAGTCGGTGAGCTCAACAATCTTATTCTTGATATGGAGCATAAGCTCAGTGATGGTGATATAGGCGTGGTCTCCCTGCTCCCGTCGTTATTGCAGGGTCTGAAAGATCAAGTTGATCAGAAAGCTCTTAAAGCTTTTCAGGAAGCGGTTATCAGTTATGACTTGGACGAAGCATATTCAATGCTGTTATCCATTAAACAAAGTCTTAGCTAACGTTAGTTCGGCGCGTAGAAGGCCATTGGGTTCGGCTCTTTTGATACGATAACTCAGCCGCTAAAACATCATGGTTTTCGATATATCCGGTAACGAACAAGAGATGGTTTTTGGTGATGTAACGTCGTCAAACCAATCACTACATAACACCGCCTCTTGTGAACGCATCATACGCCAACACCATCTATTATTCATTCTTCTCTCCAGCTAGTGATGATTTGGACGCTATACTGTGGGTGTGGTTCCCTTGCTACGACGCCACATCCATTAGTTCGCCATGATTACGAAGGCGAGAGCATTCCTAATGGCAGTTCCAATACGTCTACTAATCTATACTTGAATCCAGTGAGCGTAGCTTCAACACAGCTTCTGATGACTTTTTGCGCGTTCTTCCTAGTTGGTGACCTCAACCATTCCTGACGCATCACTAGGCCATTACCGTCAAAACTGAGGATCTACAGGTCTTCTGTTTGCTCAAGCCCAATCTTGCTCTCTACGTAAAAAGCCTCAAAGTCTTGAGCCGTATCCGCTACCAGTTGCATAGCCTGTCGTTTTCCAGTCATACTTGGGCAGCTCACACGATGTCGTTTAGTCGTTCGATCATAAGAGCGATCAATCACATAGCTTACAATTTTTTTCCTAATACCATCATAGTACTTGTCAATATTGAGGTTTAACTGAGCATCTAGCGGGAACACGCTTGATTGCTTCCGCTGGCTGTAACTGCGACGCCTGACTACGACAGAACCAAACAAGCTGGTCAGTTGTCGGTAGGTATTTTTTCTAACGTGATTTCTCTGTTTAACGTAGCTACTCGTTACCGACGATTGCTGCGGCTCATCATTCGCCTGTTTATCCAGATACTCTTGGGGGAGAAGGCACAACACTTTGTTGCCTTTAGTCAGGATATAGCGCTCTATGGTGCCATGCTTTTGTTGGATAGTGGATTCAAGGTGCTGAATGATAGCGTCCAAATGATCACGAGCTGGTGAGAAGAATGGATAATCGATGGTATTCGCGTAGGATTCGTTAACAATAGACGGTGTTATGTAGTTATTGGTTTGACGACATTGTATCATCATAAAATCGTTTCTTTTTTGTTACCGTATATCGAACATACTGATGTTTTAGCGGCTGTATTGTCGTATCAAAAGAATCACACCCCTATCTTTAGCACCTTGAATTCACTCTACAAAAAGAGTATGGCACCATAGATAACGAGAGTCAGACGATTCAATTTTGGCTACATCCCTTGGATTTTAAGGGCTTTAGGCGTAGTGATGTTTTTTGAAA
>NW_028176287.1:0-7500 GCF_949987555.1 Borostomias antarcticus
GCAATGGGGGCCAGACACAGGCTTCTCAATTCAATGGAAAATGAATCAATTAAAATATATATATATATAAGGGAACATGGGCAAATAATGTGCTGATCTGCTTTTCTACACACGAAGATAATAAAATAGGAGAAGAAATCATCTTCGTTGTCCTTCTCACAATCACTACGCAGTTTATTTTGGTTACTTCAGGTGCATGGCAGCAAAACAGTATTCGTGTAGTAGCCTACATTTTGTAGTTAATGCGGTGTGGCCTATTTTAGGCAATAGGAAGTAAAGAAATTACCTTTGAATTTGTGTATTTGTAAGAACGCAATCTGATTATTTACTGAAAGAAATGAAAATCAACAATATTGAGATAATACTGAACAAGATGAATTATTGTACAGTCAAGTGTAGCCCTATTGTACAGTGTGAATAGGCCGTGCCTATAAAACATCATATACGGGTCTCTTAATGAAATTCCAGATGTTTAATGGCTTTCAGACCAAATACAATACAATGCGTGTATAGTGAAATTGGGGTGGGTGTGGAGTGTTCCGTCCCACCACGTTCTCAGGTCCTGAGCGGTTGGTATTAGCATAGCCATTGTGTCCCAGAAGTGGGGTGACAAAGCAAGTGCTTCTCGTCTCAATGGCTTTGAATCGGTTTGAAATTTCCTTTGTGTGGAAGAAACCACCCCCCCCCCCCTCCTCCTCCCCGCCGGGCTCCTGCGCTGACCACAAAGGCCACGTTGGGCAATGTATACGCGGACCGACCTATCACCCCCCCTCTGCCCCGCCGAGGGCTCAGCGTTTACATAACACCACCAATCACCAAACTGAAATATGCAAACTGCCCTGTTGCTTTGTCAAAAGGTCTGTATTGTTCGATCTATTAGTCATTGAAGATAAAGTTGGACTGTTTGGTAAGTATATAGCCTAACAAATTACCATTTGAATGTTATTCACCTTCCGATATTGAATTCATTTTTCTGGCCAATATTTATCCAGTCAGAAGACTAATCTAATGTTCCTATATGGATTTTATTTTATCAATTCCATTCGCAGGGTATGTTAACGTTTCAATTTCGCATTATTATCCAACAAAATCCTGGTTTGGCACATGGAAATGTGAGACAATAGCATATTATATTAGCCTATTTAGTTATTGGAGTTTCCCCTTTGTGCGCGAATAACCTTCTTGCTGTCTGCCGTTCAATGGCCCAAACATCAGCGGAAACTTTGAACACAATTAGGCTGGCCTACTTGCGAGACGTTTCAGGCCCCGCAAGAACAAAGGCGAGGAAAAGCACGGTGGCAAATGTCCGTCGGTGTGATTGTCATTTAGTTCCCCTTTGGGAAAGGACAGCAAACATGTGACCATAGGCGTTATTTTATTTTATTCACATGACACAGCCTTTCTTAACACGTGTGTGTGTGTGTGTGTGTGTGTGTGTGAGTGACCATAGGCGTTATTTTATTTTATTCACATGACACAGCCTTTCTTAACACGTGTGTGTGTGTGTGTGTGTGTGTGTGTGTGTGTGTGTGTGTGTGTGTGTGTGTGTGTGTGTGTGAGTGTGAGTGTGAGTGTGAGTGTGAGTGTGAGTGTGAGTGTGAGTGTGAGAGAGAGAGAGAGAGGGAGGGAGAGGCAGGCTAAACAAAGAGCACATGTCTAGGCTTGCCTTGTAATAGGCTAGTCTATGGTAATCTAGAATAAGAAAATCAATAAGGGTCCATATGATAAGGAAAGCAAAACATATGACCATGACAATAATAAAAGTAGGTTCTGGAAGTCCAAATCGCACTGTGACACTATGTGGCACTAATATTAACATAAGGGTGTGAGGTGACCTCATTATTTACATGGTCATAAATAAATAAATAAATAAATAGTAGCCGATAATATTATACTCGCAAAGAGACCGTTAGTTGGCACGCAACAAGATCCGGGTTATCCGTAAGCAATAACAGGCCGGTTTATATCGTTATAAAAGGGACTGCGTTTTAATTTAGCTCAACAACAAAGGGGGGAGTGTATCTCGCGGATTGGGTCCCTCCCATTCCGCGCCATCTGTCCAATCAGCTCTCGACAATGCAGATGTCTAGCAGCACCGCGTCGTCCCTGCCCTGGCGGTGACGTCATTCGCACATATGCCCCTGTAGTGTTGTCTGGCTTTGCAGCAAGTCAGACAGAAAACAGCAAAGCTGAGTGAGGCGAGCCGGGGAGGGGCCCTTTGAAGGAATATTGTTACCGCCGGCATTCCAGCTAGGCTACTTACAACTCTGGAATACGGATTCTTTGCCGTCTTTAAAATACATCTCGGGATCGCACTCTAGAGATTCTCTCTCTAGTCAAGGCTGGACTGCTTGCACTGATTTTTTTTTTTTAAATGCAAAAGGAGAAACGGTGAAAACTGCACTGATTTGCACCAGTGGCTTGAAACCGGGTCCTGTGCCCTTTTCTCCCTCATCACTCCAAACAACCCTCCTTCCGTGTTTCCCTTTGTCCGATCTCGATCCCACAGACTGCATATTGCAAAGATGCCTAGTTCGCTCTTCGCCGACATGGAGCGGAGCGGGAGCAGCCAGGGGGATGCCCTGGACGACCAGAGAGCCCTGCAGATAGCCCTGGACCAGCTCTCCCTCCTGGGGCTGGACAACGAGGACAGCTCCCTGTATGACAACGAGCCCCGGAAAAAGAGCGTCAACATGACCGAATGTGTCCCAGTTCCCAGTTCGGAGCATGTAGCCGAAATCGTTGGCAGACAAGGTGCGTATTTAATACTTCATGTTTCACTCTGTCACGCACTGCTACAATGTTGCAGCGGTGCCAGTGTATTGGTCCAGGTCCAGTGTAGCGGTCCAGGTCCAGTGTATTGGTCCAGGTCCAGTGTATTGGTCCAGGTCCAGTGTATTGGTCCAGGTTGGACCATTGTCTCCCAGCTGTAGGCTACTGGGCTGGGGCGTGCATCTGTGCCTGGCGATCTGGGGAATCCACACTTCTCCCTGCAATATCGCTATTGGTGTCTCCGGAAAAAACAAAAGAAAAGAAAGCCAGGGAATACTTCAGCAATGTTGTTCAAACAATCAGTTTTCTGACACGGCGGTGCAATATATACAGACACGATCTCCACTCCCTTTGTCATGTTATATCACCCTGTCCCGTCTACAGCGCCAGTGATTTCATTTCTCCTGGGCTGATTCTTCAACTGGTCCCATTTTTATGATAAAACGCTTTGTGCGGCCGGAGGGTGTTGGAATAAAACTTTATTCACATCATAGGGAATTTAATGATACAGTAGTCTTATCCCCATTCGTAGTATATAAAATGACCCCGTAAAACGAGAGCGACTTTGACAGAAATAGTTATTTTATGACTATTTTTCACGGTCATAGGTCGCTTCTGTGCACGGGGAAATCATGGATTCTGCATGTCGTTTCGGCTTGTGCTATTTTTGACCTGAGCAGCCTTCTGGGCATGATAGTCGAGCATGTGGTTTGAATTTACCCCTCACAAAAAGGCTGAATTGTTTTACTAGGATTTCTGAATGCACAGGCCGCTTGAGAAAAATAAAAGCACAAACGCGCCTGTTTAAAGTAACACAGCATGCTTCTATCGTATCCCATCATGGTCTTTTCGTGGTTTTGTACTCAATTTCACATGTACTCACGGCCACCTTAACCCCTTCCCCCCTCCCTCCCTAAGGTTGTAAGATCAAAGCCCTGAGAGCGAAAACCAACACCTACATCAAAACCCCGGTGAGAGGAGAGGAGCCGGTGTTCGTGGTGACGGGCAGGCGGGAGGATGTGGCCATGGCCAGGAGGGAGATCATCTCCGCGGCCGAGCACTTCTCCATGATCAGGGCCTCCAGGAACAAGAACACCAGCCTGAACGGGAGCGCCGGGACCCCGGCGCCCGGACCCCCCAACCTGCCCGGGCAGACCACCATCCAGGTCCGGGTCCCCTACCGCGTGGTGGGGCTGGTGGTGGGCCCCAAGGGGGCCACCATCAAGCGGATCCAGCAGCAGACGCACACCTACATCGTGACCCCCAGCCGGGACAAGGAGCCGGTGTTCGAGGTGACGGGGATGCCCGAGAACGTGGACCGCGCCCGCGAGGAGATCGAGGCGCACATCGCCATGAGGACCGGCGGCCTCATCGAGCTCACGGACGAGAACGATTTCCACGCCAACGGGACGGACGTGGGCTTCGACCTCCACGGCCACGCCAACCTGTGGTCCAAGCCTGGCGCCGGCGTCACCCCTACCTCGGGACGCAAACCCTTCTCCAACTACCGCAATGACTCCTCCTCCTCACTGGGCAGCGCCTCCACAGACTCCTACTTCGGCAACAACGGCTCCCGCATGGCCGACTACAGCCCGCCGAGCCCCGCCCTCAGCTACACCGCCACCAACAACAACGGCAACAACAACAACAACAACGTCGTCAACATCAACGTCAACACCAACGGCAACGGCTTCGTCTACGGGAGTGAGGTGATCTCCCCCGACTGCACTGACATGAACTTTGACCCCTCGCCCGGGTTTGACCCGACACCAGCACCCCCGGGCCTTCTCTGGTCCCAGTACGAGAGAGGGATGACCCCGCCCTCCAACGGCGGGAACTCCCCCACCTCTACGTCCGCCGTCTACCCCGCCAACACCTCCACCAACGCCAACGGCATGGCGGCGAGCCAGCGGCGGGCCAACGGCGGCACCCCCCCTCAGCCCCGGCTGTCCCCGCCCCTCCACCACCACAGCGGCGGCGGACCGTCCGAGCACCAGCTGGCCCGCCGCGTCCGCAGTGACCCGGGTGGAGGCCCGCTCGGCTTCCCCGCCTACTCCAGCGCCATGGCCTCCCTGCCTGGCCCCCACCTCCCCGGGGTGCCCTGCGACTCCTCCTCTTCCTCCTCCTCCTCCTCCTCCTCCTCCACCTCGTCGGGCACCAGCCGGAAGGGCAGCCGCGACTGCTCCGTGTGCTTCGAGAGCGAGGTCATCGCCGCGCTGGTCCCCTGCGGTCACAACCTGTTCTGTATGGAGTGTGCCAACCGCATCTGCGAGAGGAACGAGCCCAAATGCCCGGTCTGTAACACGGGCGTCACTCAGGCCATACGTATATTTTCATAAGAAGCGTCTCTCTGACTATAGCGTTACCAAGACGACAGAGTCTGGCTATAATAACAACAACCGACAACAAAAGACTTGTGTACTTGCTTTAACAGGATCCTTCCATTGAGTATGGGGATGTGTGTATATATACATATGTATGTATGTGAGGCTGCAGTATCCAAAAAAGGGACAGACACCCATTCAGGGTCTCGTCTAATTGTTTATACTGTACTGTAGCTTGGGGAAATATTTTCAACATCTTAATGCATGTTTTAAATATTACAGCATAGTAATCAATAGTTCTAGTAAATTGTACACTATATTTATGAAACAGAGAGATCTCGACTGAGGTACCTGAGTTCGTTTAGACTTGTCAACAGAGCAAGCCTTCCAGTTTTACTGATCGAATGTACTGAGAGGAGTGGTTACGAAACGTGGAGGACGATGTCAAAACAGGACTATTGACTTGTAAAGGTTAAGATACTGCAGCTTGAGTCCAACCACGTGAGGGAGAGCAACATATCCTACATATATATGTATAGAATGACAATTCCACAAGTTGAAAGTTTTGAATATTAATTACATTAATACAGATTGAAGTATTTTATTCTTTTTGACTTGAAAGATTATATTTCGTATTGCAAAGATGTTTACAAATATTTTAATTTAAGTTCAGTGAACTTTTTGTAGCTGGGTTAAGATCGTTTATTTTTTAGTATGGCCTTATGGCAGTGATCACTGTATTATTTTAATATCACACGACTGTGGGCGGAAATACAAATCCACAAAATGTGTATCGCATTTGACAGTATTCTGTTGGGATGGAGTTTTTATAGGTTCAGCAAAAAAAATGTCTTTTAAATCCGCTTCACCCAGCATCTTTTTTATTCAGTAATATAAAACATATTTTATTCTATATTATTACGAAACGTTGAAATGTATAAAACTTAGTAAGTCAAACAAAAAAGGAAACGTTTATGCTTCTAAAATTTGTATGAATTAGATTCCAGTGGGAATTACAGGCTTCTGTTGCTCCACTATAGTTTTAGTATTTCTATTTTAATACATTTGTTTACCACTTGTTTATGTATATGTAGGTGAAGTTACTTGAGCGTAAATGTACTTTATTGAGCAAAGTTTAAGAACAAAGTATATTTTATTTTATGATAAAGGGCCTTTAACCTCATGGTCAAATACTAATATTATATTTGCTGAGACAAGATTTGAAAATGTATCGAGAGTTTTATTTTTCTGACATTTAAAGTTCTACATGATAAAGTAAAACTTAAGTAACGGTGCTACTTCATGTTTTTTTTAAGTATTTCTATATAAGTCCAATAAAAATGGTACATTTATCAGGTGTCTGCTTCATTTGTTCTTATTTAAACGTGTCCCTGCTTCTTATTGCGTGTCCTGCTGCTTTTGGCTCAACAGATCGTGTAGATAAGGTAAAGAATGAAGGATATCCCACATTGTTTCACTTGCATGTTTCTCTGCATGTTTGACCCCTCCAGTCACTAATGAAGTCAGCTGAAGCGTTGGAAGCAGCAGGATTATCACAGTGGCCTAATTATTTTCCGTGCCAGGCTGTGACAGGCGGCTAGAGAGAGCAGGGTCTGGCTTCACCGCAGTGATTTATCACTAATTATAAGTCTGAGGTGACCTATTCTGGTACAAATGAAGATGTGAAGATTGCAATCTATGTCCCCCCCCCCCTCCTCCATTGTTTCAACCAGTTTCAGTGCCAGAGACATCTTGTTGAAAATCAGCCCTTAATCTAGTCATTGTAGCTCTTATTAGCCCTTTAATCTAGTCATGGTCTCTCATTGGCTTCCTCTTGCAGCTGATATCTCCTCTATCTCAGTGTGAGAGGGGAGAAGGGAGACGGTGACACTACTTCTACTGTGCGACTGCTTTGTCTCCGGCCTCCCCTCCCCTCCCCTCCCCTCCCCTCCCCCAGTCCTGCCTAACTGCAGTCTCATGTCATGTGGCTGTGGTTGTGTTGGAAACCCTGACGTCCTAAACGCACGCTCGGGAGCGTAGATAGTAAACGCGGAGAGAACTGGCCCTAATGATAAGTTTAAATGGAAACATCCAAAAGCAGCCTTCAGGAATTGGCCCCGTAAAACGTACTATTAGGACACAATCCCACCGCTGTGGAAAAGAGCTGACAAGTGTTTTAGCCAAATGCAGAACACATGGGCGCACAGTCACTTTGGGCTGACACTCTGGACGTGGAACTAATCTGTTAGTTACACTTGGTTTTGGAGAAACGTCTCTCCTCTTCCAAAGACATGAGATGATGTGAGTGTGGGGTCTCTCTCTCCTGACTCACGGCTCCAGAGGTCTGTGGGGTCTCTCTCTCGTGACTCACGGCTCCAGGTTCCATTTCCAGACAGAAGTCAGC